>NC_035440.2:64848208-65152003 GCF_002127325.2 Helianthus annuus | reverse complement strand
TGTTATCACCATTGAAATCAAATCCTGGCTTTATCAGTTTAAGCTCTTCTCAGGTTCTGATGTATCTCCTGGCTTTTCGTAGCAACAGGATCAGAAACCTGCACAACTCTAACACTCTATCACAAACAAACACAATTGTGATTCAACTTAATGAATCAACTAATCAATCGAGAATCTTCACATGTAAAACTTATCAAATCTCTCCAAAATCTGATTAAACATTTCAAACCAAATTAACCAAACCATCTGTTCATCATGTTCATCCTTTGGGATTTTGAATTTCAGCTCTCCAACAACAGTTGTCGAAAATCTTTTTGGATTTTTCAAAATGAAACATAAATGAAATAACAAAAATTAAATACAGAAATGAAATATGTACAAGCATATTTTTGTGAGTTTGCGAAAGAGGATCAGATCGGTTTTGAGACACATCACAAGCACCGTTAAGCTTTTAATCGTTTTAAGCTCTAAACGATTCACATTGATTGACGATATTGTTGTCCTCTTAAGCTCAATCTAAAAACTTTCGAAATGCTTACCGATACGTTTAGGTATATTAATTTTGCACTAAATTCTTATGGACCCCACGATCTCAGCATATTCCCTCATCATGCAATACACTAACTCAAGTAATGCCTTTAAACTTTTATCAACAGTGATTTGTGCGAAAACAAAGCAGAATGTTTAAACATTAACAATCAGGTCGATACTTCCGTATACGCAGAGAAAGTCCAATGTTTAAACAAAATAAGAAAATAAAAATAAGTTGAAGTTGTTTAGGCTTTAACCACCAGGTCGATACTCCCGTATACGCAGAGGAGGTCCAAAGCTTAAACGAAACACCAAAGAAAATAAAGCAGAACGTTTAGGCAATAACATCCATGTCACACCCCGACCACGTAAAACAACAAAACGTGGCGGAAACGTCGGGGAGTGTTGTAACAGAATCATTGTTTCACAACCATGGAATAAATAATTTTATTTTATTGAATAAATGAACTCATTGTTTAAATACAATCAAATAAGTACAACTATTATCTTTCAAGTTTAAAGTCGCTAAGGCACGAGTCCATCCTAAGTGTAGCATATATCATCAGTCATCACAAAGCAGCACCTGAAACATGTGTAAAAATAGGTACGTCAGCATAAAAATGCCTGTGAGATACATAGGTTTTATTGATTTAGGATTCATGACTTATAAGTTTAAAGAAAAGGTTTTAATAAAAATAGTCATGATCCTTGAAAAAGGTTTTCTTTTATAAATCATTTATAAGAAATCAGATGATATAGAATAATAATACATAGGAAATTAAATGAGTAAATAGAATAAGTTTGTATAAAAATATATTGTTTTGAAAAACAATATTTTGATAAAAAGTTTCATAGTATATATAAAAATATACTTCGGTTTTAAGAAAGTTGAATAAGTTGTATATTAAAATATATTTTAGTTCCAAAACCATTAACCCAAGTGTACTAAATAACGCCACGGTATGTAATGCGATGAAAACACTTATATATAAGAAGTACCAGCGGCGTATCTACCATGTTTTCATCATATTACACTCGTCCCGTTATCTAAACACTAACCAAAAACCAGTCATTAAGTAAATAGTATATTAACCATACTTTAGTTGGTAACATAAATAAGTTTTCAGTAGTATATCAAAAGTATACTTTGGATTTATAAATAACATATTAAACTATGTTTTGGTTTGAAAATAACATATTAAAACTTTGTTTTGGATTATGAAGATGACATATCAAACTATGTTTTAATGATTAACAAAATATATGTTGGTTTTTGTACAATATCCCATATGAGAGCATATCAAACTATACTTTTGGGAGTATAACTTCATATACAAAAATAATGTGATTTAAGATTTCATTCAGACCTAGTGTATCAAAATACACCTTTGAGACTATAGAAATACCACAAAGGCGATCCCTATTTAGATGGAGCAACAAATTGGTTTCAGACATTCCATGACAACAGGAATGGGGTGTCAAATCCTATAGCGCTATATCATACTACCAGCCGGTCTGGTGAACAAAAATAAGTACTATTCCAACAATTAATTTCATAATCTTTGAAAAATCAGTGTTTAAACCATAGATAGTCATTTAGTTTGTCAAAAGATAAGTACTAACATGTATAATCAATTATACTTTGAAATCATGAAAATAACAGATAGGTACACATGCTTCACCCCAAAACAGTTGAAAACAGTAAAAGAGGGGACTATGTACTCACTTGAGAGTGCTTAGAAGTCTTGAGCAACTACCAAGCAAGCTAGAGGAGTCCCGGAATCAAACGGCACCTAGTATAGATAACTACGTAAAAAAACCAGACCTAAATCGGGAGATCGGATAGTATGAGGTCTCGTAAACCAAATGAGTGTGGGAACTCATATGATATGATTTAACAAGGCCTACATACTAAAATGAAACCTATCCTAAGTGCTTACGACCCATCACGACCCGTTTAGGTAGCTTGTGCTACTTTAACGCGTCGTTTGCGTAAAACGCGTTCGAGACGTCTAACTAGCCCTATGACAAGTATTATATGCCAAAACATGTTTAAATATGTTACATAATCAGTTATGTGAGAAAAATTTAGGTTACATATGCTTAATTACCAATTATGTATGAAAAGGGCATTTTGGTAATTTACCTAAGGCATATAAACTACTTATCATACAACTACTTAAACGAAGGGACCATAAGGTATAACCTTAGAAGGTTATTCCCTATACAACTATGGTCACTAAACATGTTTGGTCGGATCCTAATGATGGACCAAACGGGTCAGGTTCGAAAGTATAAGCGATTGTTTAGATCGCTTACCTTACGACCCTACATAAGCACTAATCTAAAAAGTGACGAGCTAAACATGCTAAAACATGTTTAGTTAAGTTAGAAAACAGGTTTGGTATTAAAACAAACGGTTTTAATACCCCTAGAGTAGTTTGGTTACAAAATACGCAAGAAAACGTATTTTGGCCGAAACTACGACTCGTCACTGAGCCTAGATAACATGGTAATCAGTAGGTATAGTCACTAGGGACTATGACCATCGTGATTACGCTCACGTTATGAAGTTCAAACGAACTTTGCATTAACCATAAACTGGTCAATGCAGAAAGTCAAACGCAGTTTGACTTTAACGACAAAAACGAATGAAAAACGCGAAAGAATACTTACAGAAGGTCCCCGCAAGTTTTGAACCCGATTCTCTCTCAGGTAGGAAGCATATACTTCCACTTAGAGAGCTTGAATCAGATTCAAATGTGAGGAACGAATGAAAACATGGTGGGTATTTATAGGAAATCTAGAACCGTTGGGCTCGTTCATCGTAAAACGAGCTTCGATCTCATCCGTACACATGTGCCCATGGTTTTGTGAAACCATGGGAGCCCATAGTTTCATTAAAACCATGTGCAAATGAGGGGAACAGCTGGAAAAAGCTGGAATTTAGATTTTTCATTTTGGTCCCTTCCTAAGATAACTATGGCAGAATGTCAATTTTGGTCCCTGAACTTCAGAATCTTGCATTTCGGCTCATTTTTGACACGTTTAAGCCCCGTTAACCTTATTTCAAGGCTCTAAAATGAATTTAAAGTATAGGGAACTTGAAATGTGCTAAAAAATATCCCGGATGTCGGCTCGTTTGGTCGTACGGTTGCGTTGTTCGGTAAATTACGACGGAAGTCGTAACGAACGCAAAAACGATCCAAATTAAGCGACGAATGGAATTTTTTCATGCCAATCATTAAAATAAAGTATTTTAAAGATTACATAAATTCTTGGATGTCCGGATGTATTCAGAGCGTAAGATATGAGCGAAAATGCAAACTTGTGCACTTTTTGACGCTTTTAGTCCCTGAATGACCAAAAGTTTATTTTTGCACACCAAACACCTCAAAGCCTATTTCTAAGCTATGTAAGGGATATTTAGGGCATATTTAACTTATGATAAAGTTCCGGAAGGTTTGTTACTATACAAATCGGTATAGTTTTGCAGTTTGACATAATTAGTCCCTGCGATCGAACAAACTTGATTTCAACACACCAAACCCTCCAAAACTTGTTTCTAAGTTATGTAAAGGTTATTTAAGGTATGTTAAGCCTATTTCACTATTCCGGAGTGTTTGTTGCATTTAACTGGTTATACTTACACATCAGTTTGCGTATAACCTTCCAGAAAGCGATGTAAGGCTTGAAATCGGACAGGAATTGATATGTGCGAACGATGCACATATTTTTACAAATCCCAAGTATGAAATACAATATTTCATTGATTTGGCATTTGTTTGATGGTTGAAGTGACACAGGTGTCACAGTCTCCCTTACTTTAGGAAATTTCGTCCCGAAATTTAATTTTAGGGGAACTTGTGAAGACAACTATGATGGTTTCGCTTTCGAATGAATCCCTCGAACCCTAAGTATAACTCTGGGCCATGTTAGGATTCTTAGCGAAATTGACAACTATCAAAGTGAAGTCCTTGTAGTAACAAAATATGGAGTTTCGAACTATGGACAGAAGAACGTTTCTCATAAAGACTTATCATAGGAAACTTGTGTGTGCTTGAAATCAGAATTGGGGAGTGTAAGATAAAATGACATCGGTCAAGGTCCAAGACTTCTCCCGTATCATTACTCTTGTCACTATAGGTCTTAACACATGACAAAACTTCTTGTGGTTTCTGTGTACTGAATTCCATAATTATGTAGGCCCCCATAATTACGTAATTCCTTGCACAGTCCGCACAGTTCATTTCATAATGCGTAAGGGAAAAAATCAATTGAATAAACATGAAGCGATTTGACTAGACCACCAAAAGATCTTTTTAACTAGATCAATGAACGATCTTTTTAACTAGATCAACACATGATCTCCTTAACTAGACCGTCGTACGATCTCCTTAAATAGACCACTTAAAGGGATCTTTTCAATTATATCATCACATGATATTTCTAACCAGATTTTCAAATCAATCTGTTTAACTAGACCACTCAAGGGGTCCAATTATAGTATAGTACTTTAAAACCCAAGGGACTTTACTACGGCGTAGAAGTCCATTAAGGATTTAAGATAGTACCTTTGGATATCCTACTATGAATCCCTCATATAAGATATGGAAGATTTTATGAGGATTTGGATGGATCACACAAAACATATAAGAGAACATATAAGCACATAATCACATAATTAGTTAACTTGATATTTAATTTGTTATCTTTGGACACGGATAATTAAAGCACACCAGGAAATCCAATCCGTGGATTTTATTTGGCACTTTAATCATTAAGAATCTATCTATGGGGATAGAAGGATCTTCAACAGGATTTTGGCTTTGTTTCTTAAAAGAAACGAGCGTTAAAGGTTCTTGGGGAGATCACAAGTGATCATAATAATGACAGAACCACACGAGTAGTTTGTCTTTGTGTTGACATCATAAGGTTGCATCAAACATTCATACAATTGCATCAGTTAAAAATAAAAACGATGAATTTTTATTTATATAACAACTGACTTGTCTTTAAATGTCAAAAGATAACAACCAGAGGAAATAACATAACACTAATTGTTCACTGCTGCATCATTGTTTACGTTTGCCTCATTGATGTTAAATGCTCGTTCACGCGCTGGAGGTATGTTAACGAGTTTTGGGCAATTGTTTCTGTAGTGAGTAAGGTCACCACAATTATAACATGACCCCGGTGGGAACCGTGCTTGAACAGCAGCAGGGTTTGCAGCAGCTTGATTTGCATAACGGCAGACATTGATCAAATGTCCCAACCGCCCACAGTGGGTACATTTGTGACACTGCTCCTGCTCCAGATGATGACGGTTGCACTTGTTGCACAAAGGTGCGGTACCAACATAGTTTTGCCTTTTACGAGGTTGTGCTGGCTGGTTTGGTGCAACCTGTTTCTCTTGAGCAGTGATGGCGCAGTTTTGAGAAGCCTTACGCTTCTTCTTCTTGGATCCTTCAACCTGCTTTTCCTTTGGCTCAGCTGGAGCAGTCTTGTCGGATGGTCTTGGGTCGCCTTTTCAAAAAAGCTTTTTCTTCCTGATGTGGGATTCAGTCAGAGTGGCAGATAATTCAATGGCTTGTCTGATAGTAGTAGGGTTGCTGCCAATAACAATATCCTGAACTAGGTCAGGAAGACCATCAATATATTTCTCAATCGCCTTATCCACAGGTGTAACCATAGCAGGACATAGCAGGCTCAATTCCTCATAGCGGTCAGTATAGGCGCGATGCTCACCGCTGTCTTGCTTCAGGTCATCAAATTCCCTTTCTAAAGCCCTCAATTCATGACGAGGACAAAACTCCCTCATCATAAGAGCCCTAAGCTCAGCCCAAGTTTGTGCTAATGCGACCTCAGCACCACGGTCCCTCATAATTCCGTTCCACCATGTGAGAGCCCTCTTCTGAAATACACTAGATGCAAACTCGACTTTCCGATTTTCAGGGCACTGAACGTGACGAAACGTACTTTCAATGCTTTCGAACCACTGTAGGAGCCCAGTTGCTCCTTCATAAACGCTAAATTTGAGGGGGTTAGCTGAATTGAAACTTTTGAAATTGCAGGGAGCATTCTGGTTGTTGTTGGCTTGGTTCACTTGAGCTATAATGTTTGGGAGTGCGGCAGCCATGTGCTGTGCCAGAATATCTGCCATTTCGGCATTTGAGAGCGGATTTTCGCGCCGAGGAGGCATTCTAGGAAGGAAAACAAGTGAAAGGATTAGACAAAAAGAATGAGACGAGACAAAATTGATGAAAGCGAAGATGGCGGTCATTTGTTTGTTACTACAAAGCAACAAACGACACATGGTGATTAATCAAAGTAAATATGTCAAAAATAATGCATCGCGAAGAGATGCTCGCCTATAAGTGGACACTCACCCCAAGAGTTCCCAGGTAAGAGTGACTGGTCCGATACTGCGGATTTGTACGAACACTCTAGCCTTAGACAGAAAACTCAGGGTACAGGCACCCACCCTTCCAGTTTGCACGTGTTCACATTATTTAGACCAAACTTTGATGGGATTTTGAAAACTTAAAGGGTTCAAAACCATATAATAAATCATCCTAGAACAGATGATTAGTTTTCAAAGCGGGATAGAAATTTGTGTTCTTATTGTGGTTGTCACTTAAGAATAAGTGACAGTATTGTTTTAAAAGCTAAACACAAGATAACTTGTGTTAGGGTCCTAGGAAGGTTATAGTCTAGGTCAAAAAAATTACTAATAACCTAATTCCCTATAACCATTGGCTCTTATACCAACTTTTCTAGTCACACCCAGGTCAAAAAAAATTACTAATAACCTAATTCCCTATAACCATTGGCTCTGATACCAACTTTTCTGTCACACCCCGACCACGTAAAATAACAAAACGTGGCGGAAACGTCGGGGAGTGTTGTAACAGAATCATTGTTTCACAACCATGGAATAAATAATTTTGTTTTATTGAATAAATGAACTCATTGTTTAAATACAATCAAATAAGTACAACTATTATCTTTCAAGTTTAAAGTCGCTAAGGCACGAGTCCATCCTAATTGTAGCATATATCATCAGTCATCACAAAGCAGCACCTGAAACATGTGTAAAAATAGGTACGTCAGCATAAAAATGCCTGTGAGATACATATGTTTTATTGATTTAGGATTCATGACTTATAAGTTTAAAGAAAAGGTTTTAATAAAAATAGTCATGATCCTTGAAAAAGGTTTTCTTTTATAAATCATTTGTAAGAAATCAGATGATATAGAATAATAATACATAGGAAATTAAATGAGTAAATAGAATAAGTTTGTATAAAAATATATTGTTTTGAAAAACAATATTTTGATAAAAAGTTTCATAGTATATATAAAAATATACTTCGGTTTTAAGAAAGTTGAATAAGTTATATATTAAAATATATTTTAGTTCCAAAACCATTAACCCAAGTGTACTAAATAACGCCACGGTATGTAATGCGATGAAAACACTTATATATAAGAAGTACCAGCGGCGTATCTACCATGTTTTCATCATATTACACTCGTCCCGTTATCTAAACACTAACCAAAAACCAGTCATTAAGTAAATAGTATATTAACCATACTTTAGTTGGTAACATAAATAAGTTTTCAGTAGTATATCAAAAGTATACTTTGGATTTATAAATAACATATTAAACTATGTTTAGGTTTGAAAATAACATATTAAAACTATGTTTTGGATTATGAAGATAACATATCAAACTATGTTTAAATGATTAACAAAATATATGTTGGTTTTTGTACAATATCCCATATGAGAGCATATCAAACTATACTTTTGGGAGTATAACTTAATATACAAAAATAATGTGATTTAAGAATTCATCCAGACCTAGTGTATCAATATACACCTTTGAGACTATAGAAATACCAGAAACGCAATCCCTATTTGGATGGAGCAACAAATTGGTTTCAGACATTCCATGACAACAGGAATGGGGTTTCAAATCCTATAGCGCTATATCATACTACCAACCGGTCTGGCGAACAAAAATAAGTACTATTCCAACAATTAATTTCTAATCTTTGAAAAATCAGTGTTTAAACCATAGATAGTCATTTACTTTGTCAAAAGATAAGTACTAACATGTATAATCAATTATACTTTGAAATCATGAAAATAACAGATAGGTACACATGCTTCACCCCAAAACAGTTGAAAACAGTAAAAGAGGGGACTATGTACTCACTTGAGAGTGCTTAGAAGTCTTGAGCAACTACCAAGCAAGCTAGAGGAGTCCCGGAATCAAACGGAACCTAGTATAAATAACTACGTAAATAAACCGGACCTAAATCGGGAGATCGGATAGTATGAGGTCTCGTAAACCAAAAGAGTGTGGGAACTCATATGATATGGTTTAACAAGGCCTACATACTAAAATGAAACCTATCCTAAGTGCTTACGACCCATCACGACCCGTTTAGGTAGCTTGTGCTACTTTAACGCGTCGTTTGCGTAAAACGCGTTCGAGACGTCTAACTAGCCCTATGACAAGTATTATATGCCAAAACATGTTTAAATATGTTACATAATCAGTTATGTGAGAAAAATTTAGGTTACATATGCTTAATTACCAATTATGTATGAAAAGGGCATTTTGGTAATTTACCTAAGGCATATAAACTACTTATCATACAACTACTTAAACGAAGTGACCATAAGGTATAACCTCAGAAGGTTATTCCCTATACAACTATGGTCACTAAACATGTTTGGTCGGATCCTAATGATGGACCAAACGGGTCGGGTTCGAAAGTATAAGCGATTGTTTAGATCGCTACCTTACGACCCTACATAAGCACTAATCTAAAAAGTGACGAGCTAAACATGCTAGAACATGTTTAGTTAAGTTAGAAAACAGGTTTGGTATTAAAACAAACGGTTTTAATACCCTAGAGTAGTTTGGTTACAAAATACGCAAGAAAACGTATTTTGGCCAAAACTACGACTCGTCACTAAGCCTAGATAACATGGTAATCAGTAGGTATAGTCACTAGGGACTATAACCATCGTGATTACGCTCATGTTATGAAGTTCAAACGAACTTCGCATTGACCATAAACTGGTCAATGCAGAAAGTCAAACGCAGTTTGACTTTAACGATAAAAACGAATGAAAAACGCGAAAGAATACTTACAGAAGGTCCCCGCAAGATTTGAACCCGATTCTCTCTCAGGTAGGAAGCATATACTTCCACTTAGAGAGCTTGAATCAGATTCAAATGTGAGGAATGAATGAAAACATGGTGGGTATTTATAGGAAATCTAGAACGGTTAGGATCGTTCATCGTAAAACGAGCTTCGATCTCATTCGTACACATGTGCCCATGGTTTTGTGAAACCATGGGAGCCCATAGTTTCATTAAAACCATGTGCAAATGAGGGGAACAGCTGGAAAAAGCTGGAATTTAGATTTTTCATTTTGGTCCCTTCCTAAGATAACTATGGCAGAATGTCAATTTTGGTCCCTGAACTTCAGAATCTTGCATTTCGGCTCATTTTTGACACGTTTAAGCCCCGTTAACCTCATTCCAAGGCTCTAAAATGAAGTTAAAGTATAGGGAACTTGAAATGTGCTAAAAAATATCCCGGATGTCGGCTCGTTTGGTCGTACGGTTGCGTTGTTCGGTAAATTACGACGGAAGTCGTAACGAACGCAAAAACGATCCAAATTAAGCGACGAATGGAATTTTATCATGCCAATCACTAAAATAAAGTATTTTAAAGATTACATAAATTTTTGGATGTCCGGATGTATTCAGAACGTAAGATATGAGCGAAAATGCAAACTTATGCACTTTTTGACGCTTTTAGTCCCTGAATGACCAAAAGTTTATTTTTGCGCACCAAACACCTCAAAGCCTATTTCTAAGCTATGTAAGGGATATTTGGGGCATATTTAACTTATGATCAAGTTCCGGAAGGTTCTTTACTATACAAATCGGTATAGTTTTGTAGTTTGACACAATTAGTCCCTGCGACCGAACAAACTTGATTTCAACACACCAAACCCTCCAAAACTTGTTTCTAAGTTATGTAAAGGTTATTTAAGGTATGTTAAGCCTATTTCACTATTCCGGAGTGTTTGTTGCATTTAACTGGTTATATTTACGCATCAGTTTGCGTATAACCTTCCAGAAAGCGATTTAAGGCTTGAAATCAGACATGAATTGATATGTGCGAACGATGCACATATTTTTACAAATCCCAAGTATGAAATACAATATTTCATTGATTTGGCATTTTTTTGATGGTTGAAGTGACACAGGTGTCACAATCCAGGTCGATACTCACGTATACGCAGAGGATGTCCAATGCTTAAACAAAATAAAGAAATAAAACAAGTTTAAATCTTTGCAAAATGAAATACACAATCACAGTGTCATTTTTAGCAAAGTTGTGAAAGCTCACAAACTTAACCAGTTTTTATGCTTTTGGCATTCAGCAATTACTGAGTAGGCACACAATCAAGAAGGACAAAACTAAGTACTATGCTTTTGATCATGTTTTCCACTCGAACTAGGCTTTTTCTTTATGTTTGTATCGTTATCGCAAATCTACTAGTCTATCTGAGCCTATCGTCACATCTTTAGTGAGACCGTTTATCACTTTTAGACTTTCCATTTCTTTAGCATGCTGTGATAGTCCACTGATGTACTATCATTTCCTCTTTTTCTCAACAAAACTCGTTTTTGACTTTTTCGATGTTTTTGACATTTTCAAATTTCTAATTTTTTTTAAAATTTTACTCCCCCTAAAATCAAAATATGTTTCAATTTTGATTTTCTGGGAAAATTTGAAACAAACTGTACAAAGTTTAACAACATGATATCGAATCGCTTCAATTCGTCATCCTCTTGGCATAAACAATCAGAACTCGCCCTCACAACAAACTATTTTCCCATTATGATTTCAAAACATTTAATTTTGTTTTAATCAAAATGGTTTTTCCGGAAAATAAGTTTGTTTACCAATCATTTGTAGGTTCGGGGTTACTTCTTCACATTGTTTTCAACACACACATGACAGATTTTACAACTTCAGTTTTAGATCTCAAACAACACTTGTAGAAAATCAAGTACAACTTAATGTCCCTGATTTACCACATGTAAGGTGAAAAATCACCAGAGTGAAATTTCTCAAGAAATGTGCCGATTCATGTTCCACGCTTACCAACCTGGGAACTCCGGCAAGTCAGGTTTTTCATTTAAACAGATTCACCCAAGCCTGACGGTCCTTGGGTGATTTCGAATTCTTGTTCAACAATAGTGGAAAGTTTGGATCATCCATTGTTAAACCTGAATTCTCCTTTTTTACCTCAACACCAGGCTCCTCTGGTTTTGACAGACCAGAATCATTGCCTGCACATGGCTTGTCTGATTTTGACAAATCAGATTCATCGCCTGAAGGTGGCTTGTCTGACTTTGACATGTCAGATTCATCGCCGACCATTTTCTTCTTTTTCTATTCCTCTTTCGTCCTCAGATTTGTATCCGATGAATTCGTCTTGCTTGACTTTGCAATCGAAGGAGTCGATTCATCAGAACTCTTATTTTTACCAACAGTTGAACCCGAGGACAAGATCTTCTCAAGATACTCTCTCGCCTTCTTTCTCTTTTTCCTCAGTCTGTCTTTCTGCCCCTGTGAAAGTTTAACTTTCTTTTCTTGAATTATCTGTTCTTGAACTTTAGGTTTTAGAATCTTCTGTTCATGGGGCTTGACTTTGACTGGAATCTTTGCCAATTTCTAAGACTTAGCCCTCAATCTGTCATTCGATCTCCTTGGGCAATCTCTGGCAATGTGACCTCTAATTTGACAATTATAGCATCTTCTGGTCTCATAACTCCAAATCTGGCAGTTAACAGCAATGTGTCCTTGATAACCGCATCGGTAACACACTCTGTTATCGTACCATGTACCACCTTCACACCAAACGCTCAGATCCTAGCATTGTCTGGCTTGGTGATATTCCTTCCTCATGTTTGCTGGATTTGGATTTTGAGCACTGTGATCCGACCTGCACCACTTATTGCCAACAATTTTTGAGTTTTCAATTTTTACTTTTTGTAATTTTTCATTACGATTGAATGATTGATCTGATGAACTTTTATTATCTTTTTGAACATTTTTCAAATTTTTAATTTTTTGTTTCTGTTCTACTTTCTTCTTCAAAGGATTTTTCTTAGAGCATTCTCCCTTTTCAGTCGATTCTAGAACAGTTTTCTGAAAATTTTCTTTTACATCATCAGATTTCTCATCACAATCTTCAACTTTGACATTGTTAAAGTTTGTGACATCGTCACTTATTGGAACAGAATTGATTGGTTTTGGACAGGGAAAATTCAAACTGTCTGATGCAGTCACAAAACCTATCAATTTCTTTTCAAGTTCATCAATCTTGTTTCTTGAATTCTCGGCTTCATTTTCAAGCTGAGATATCCTTTCAAGATGAGACTTGATTGATTTTTCATTCTCATTTTTCATGTTTTCAAGAACAGTCTTTTCATTTTCCAAAACTTGTATCTGTTCTTGAAATTTCGTTTCATTTGCTTTCAGATTCTTGTTTTCCAGCTTAATCCAGAAATCCTCATCTTCTGAAGATTTCTTTTTGCTTTCAAACTCTTTTTCTAACTCTTTGATTTTCTTTTGAGCACATTCACCTTCCTTTTCCAATTTTATAATTTTCTGAAGATGGGAATTTATCATTTTTTGCTTTTCAATGTTGTTTTGACTAAAAACATTTCTCCCATCTTCAAGAATTTTCATTTGATTTTGAAATTCTTTTTCAATTCTTGATTTTTCAATTTCAAAACTTTTAATTTTATCTTTCAATTTCTGGTTTTCCAATGTCGAACTGTTAATATTACTTAACAGTTTGTCATTTTCAACTTTCAGTTTCTCACACATTTCCTGAAACATAAGAATCTGTTTAATATCAGTTTGCTTCTCGTCTTCCAACTTCTTGACTTCCGATGTCAAACTTTCTGCATCCTTCAAGAGTTTGTCATTATCAGTCTTAAAGTTGTCACATTTGAAACACACTGATGCAGAACTTGAAGATTCATTCTTCACAAATTCTTCATTCTTTGCCTTTTTCTCTGTCTTGTATGTTCCTGCACAAACAATTTTAACAAAATCAAGAGGGTTTGAATTTTCATCAATATAACATCCCCTTTTAAAGTCATATCTCATGTTCTGTTTTGCAGCAAAACACATACATATTCTTCTATCAATTTCAGAAATTACATCCAAATTGATTTTATCTAGATTTCCTAAATTCATTTCATCTAGATTTCTTATAATTTTATTCATCAATAGCTTCTTCTTATCAGAATTTTCATAATGACACTTTTGAAGTTTACTGATGAAATCAGATGGATGTAATTTCAAAAATTTAGGCTTTTGTTTTAATTTCTCTAAAACCTCATCCCATTCGGCAGGTAAAGCGTCTGCCAACTTCGATACTTTTTCAGTATCTGTCAATTTTATTCCAAATGATTTTAATTTGTCCATCAAGTAATCAAATCTCTTTCCCATCTCTTTCACAGTCTCATCCTGTTGACAAGCAAACCTCTCAAGTCTAAGAATCCAAATCTTCTTATCATCCTTTTCATACATACTTGTATGATACCAACCAAATCTATTTATCCTTTCAACCAACTCATTCTCCTTTTCATCAAACATATCTGCCATCATTCAAATAAACCCGACAAATCTTTATTGTTCACTAAAGCGAAATAGGTACTGTCCAAATAAGCGAAATCTTGTAATGGACAATTAAGCGAAATCACTTATGTTCAAACAAGCGGAACTACTTGACGGTCAACCAAGCGGAACTGATTTGTTCACAAAAGCGGAACTATCACAACTATCCCTTGAAGCGGAACCTTTCAAGCGGAACTCTAACTTGTCACTTGAAGCGAACCTTTCAAGCGGAACCACTTGACATTTGGAGCGAAACTACCTGATTTTGGAGTCACACAAGTGGAACTAGGTGTTCATAAAAGCGAAACTACCTGCTGTCCGAATAAGCGGAACCTAATCCGAAGGTAATTTGACCCATTTTTAGTCCGTAATTTGGTCCGAAATTTTCAAGGGTTTGTTAATGTCCTATAATACACAATCTGTGAAATTTTGATCCAATTTTGACAGGTAAAACTCCCTGAACTGATGAAAGAAGGTGTAGAAATCAGAATTTTTGAGCGAAAACGAACTAAACGGTAAGAACACTTCCTCCTGAGCTCTGATACCACATGTAGGATCGTTATACGACCTGACGAGTCGATCAGAAGAGTGCTCAGACAGAATCAGAGGCGGAATTAATTGATTCTGTCTTTGTCAGCTTGATTTCACTAATTTGTCTCTGTTTATTGCTCTTTATAACAAGTTACAAGCTCTGGAGACGATTTGGCAGGGCTTCACCGTACCATACAAGACCACAACTCTTTTCTATAGGTTTCGCTTAAATGACCTTATTTATAGGGTGAAGGTTTCGCTTCAGTGTACATGTCATACAAGCGAAACCTCCAAGTGACATTCAAGCGGAACTATATTGATGACATATAAGCGGAACCTCTACCTATGTCACTATAAGCGAAACCTCTATACTAAACACCTACAATCTCCTGTTTTCCCGTACAATGAGCCCTAATATAACATTCTAAGACTAAGACTTGATCTAAGACGAAATCAACAGATGTAGTGCACCAACAGACTCCCTCTCAGATGTTGATGGAGTCGTTCATCAAGTCTTTGGCAACTTCATATCTGCACTTCTTCAGTCTTGATCAGTCTCTGGGCTTCTCTCGCTGTATCTAAGACTCAAACAAAGATGTAGTCGACAGACAACTGCACCAACAGGGATCGTGTCTCTGCCTCGTTTCTTGGGCATGCAGCACGCATTCCCTAGGTCATACTCGTGAGTTCAGGTCGTTGGAGTCCGTCAAGGCTTTGGTGAGATAAAATAAAATTTTGGAGCAAGTTGTCAAGGTTAGGGTTTCACCCCTGGCTTAGCAACTTCTTCCTTGTTTTAGCAAAATTGAGGAGATTATTCATCAAAATATGGATTTCACTCCTGATTTGGTATAATTCTCCTTGTTTGTTAAAGAAATGAGAAAATCATTGATAAATTGGTAAAATCAGCATTGATCAAACAATTTAGTCGAGAGTTTGCGGTTTTCACACCTAATCTCGACTAAATCGCTTGACTCTATTCGAAAATTCGAGTGCAGTGATAGCAAAGAGTAACAGGATATAGCACATAAGCTTGGTCTGTTGGTTCCTAACTATAGTCTAGGTCTCTAAGACAGCGACCCGGACTAGGTCGTGTCTTGCCTAATTCCATATAGTTATGGCTCTGATACCAATCTGTCACACCCCAACCGATGGCGGAATCATCGGGGCATGGCCCTGAGCGAAACAGATTGTCTAGAAGTTTCCACAACAATTATCATTACTATTTAGTTTAATTAATACGTGTAACGCCCTGCGTTTTCAAACATCCTACATTTAGAAACCTTACGTGGAATTCTATCTTTGGAAATCTTGTGTTCTTATAACCATTCTTTCATCGTAATCGTTGTAAAATACGGAACTTGCTTCGTAAATAAAACTTGTACATTACACTTTTTACCTAGTTAAATCATGTTTTATTTCATATTTCACCTTGTTACAAGTTAGGGGAAACATTGTTGCATATTATTACACAACTTAATTAACAAAATTACTCATTATAATGTTTTAAAAAAATAAAAAAAAATAAAGAAATATGGCAGCCCAATTCAGCAAAATTCAGCCCCATATAGTTGGGTTTTGTGGGCTAGTTTCAAGGTGTAACCCCTTCTAAACACTTCCAAAGCCCAACCCATTGAAACCCTAATCCTTCCCCCTATAAATACCACTTATAACCAGCCTCCCTACCACTTTTGCAACCCTAAAAACTCACAAAACATCCACCAAACCGTAGCTGAAAGCAAGGGTTCGAGTAGATTGACACCCCTTCACGAAAATGAGCATAACTCACTCAATTCTTATCCGATTCACTCGATTCTTTTTCCTACTTGCTTGTATAATCATGGGGTTCGATTCCTAGACTTCTCCTTGGAGAAATCAGACCTGGAAATGCCCCGAAATCGTCCATAAACTTTCTGTTTGTTTTTATGTTCATCAAAAACTTGTTTAAACCTATGTAACTTGTGTTCAACACATCTCATACCTATGTCCTAATGCTTACAACTTATCCCATGGTTGGTTAAGCTTAAAAACAAGGTTGAGACATTTAAAAATCAGAGGATTAAACCTCATAAACTTGGTGTTTTGTTTAGGGTTTCAACCCACAAATCATGTCAAACATAGCCTTTGATACATGAGTGATTATGGAACAACTTGGGTTGTCCTACATACAATCCTCACATGATTTGATGATTTCTCAATAGTTAGGTTGTTTATGTTATTGTGCAAATCCTGGTTCGTGACCCTCCTTGGTTGTTGTTACACCAAGTGAAGTGGTGAACATTCAAGGGGTTCCTAAATGGAAGCATGTCTTTCCTACCCCATACATGACATCTATGATAACACGAGGTGCCTAAATGAAGGTTCTAATCTTCTACCTCCTACTTGAATTATTGGACTAAATAATATGTAGTACTTAACCTAGATATATATATACACTCATTCGAACCTTTAATGTTGAACTCATGTTTATATGTTAAAGTAGTAGAACATCACCTAAGACCTAAACCTTGTTGTGATTCTTATGGGTGTTCAACTCATGAAAATATTATCATAACCCTTGTGGTTACCAAGTGTCATACAAGTGTTATGGGTTGAAGATGATTACTTTCACATGCTATTCTCATATCTTACTTTTATGTTGTTTTTAAAATACCGAATCTCGACTCTAAGCATACATGAACTTTAACCCTACACATTCAACCTTCTAACCTTATCAACTCGTCAACAATTGGATAATCGGAAAACATATGCAAACTTTGTGAGTATACTCGTACTTTTCCCCTTTTACTTTTACCACTTTTGGGGTGTAACATGTTTACCTATTGAAACTTACACATGAACTTTTGTCTAAACACACGAACATTCCTATAACAATGCTTGTATATGTGATGGCTTGATACTTTAAATTTGGGTGATTCTTATGTGTTGAACTTATCATTAACTTCGTACGAGCCAAACCTTGACATATGTAGCGCTATAGGATTAACGACCCGCCTCTACTGAAACTTTGGTTATGTCATGAGCAAGTTGCGTTTTCTTGGTTTGATATGTTATACACATGCCATATTTAATGTTTATCTTGAATCGCATGCTTGCTATGAGGAATTGTTCACACTTTTATCTTATGCTATGTATGTACCAAACTTGTATACTCGCCTTTGCTTTTGCATTGAATTGTATTTTTAAACATGTTACAGGTTGATGATGATGAAATGAAAACGGATAGCAAAGATGCCTAGATACTCACTTAGACGTTTAGGTTTAAAGTGTTGTATCAATTTTGTTTATGTTATGTTGAACAATGTTGTTATTTGCTTTTCTTGTAATGTTTTGACATTTATTTTGGAAATGAAATTTGGATTATTAAATTATTGTCACAAATAGCGTTATGATGTCTCGAGCAATCTTCACACTTCGTCTCATCCCGATGTTTCCGCCATTGGTTGGGGTGTGACAGATTGGTATCAGAGCCATAACTATAGGGAATTAGGAAAAGTAGGAATGCTTTCACCTAGTCTATAGTTTTAGAGCCTTATTCGTATGCTTTGCTTGGACTACTACATGATACCTTATTTGTTACTTATTTATGCTCTTTTAAACATGTATGTTACTCATGTGTAATATTTGACATGTTATTCGTACGCATTAAAGCTTGTTCTATTATGTGTTAACACTTGTTTTATCATTTCATTATTTAAGTACCATTCTTGATATGCTTTCTTATGTGTTTATACTTGCTTGTGTATTTCCTTCAACACACACTTCCCTCATGCATTTTACTTGATTATTCTAAATCCGACAACACTCATATTGTACAAATGAGACGAATTCACCAAAATAGGCGTGAAACCCACAATTTAGTGAACGACTCTCAATCTATCTATTCTTCTTTTTACACGAGATATCGCCATTGAGCTAGGAGTGAAATCCACATCTAAATGGCAAATCTCAAATTTCAAATTCTAGTGGACCCTCGTCAACATGTCGAAATTTAAATTTTGACCCGACGAGTACCAACCACACTTAGGATACGAAATCGTCAAGTTAGGGGTGAAACCCGCACCTTGTCGACTAGTTCCACTCCTTGGTATTTATTTTTTATAAATCCCGCCAAGTCTCGAAATTTTGATTGATTTGGGACATGTAGTAACCGGAAGGGTAAATACCGTTAACCGACTTGTCGGCGAGAGTATTTTACCTATTAGGCCAAAGGATGCTCCTCAAATTCAAAAGACTTTTCGACCACTTTGGTTAGTCAAAGTTCCGTTTTGGAACCATCCAAATTTTGATCAACATGTGTTCCTAATATTTATTTTATACGATGCAATCTTTCAAACTCGAGTATACTTTTGATATTCTCTTTTCATGCACACAACATATTGAACCTTTTCCATACATTTATATATATGCATGATTTCATATAATATAATTTCATATTCCTTGTAACGACGAGTGGAGACATATCATTAAGATTGGAGTGATTTCCTTACCTTGACGACTAACTCCACTCCCCTTTTTCTTAAAAAAAACGACATCACCAACGAGTTAGGGGTGATTCCCTTACCTAGGTGATCGTTACCAAAACGTCTCTTCAAAATATCTTATTATGCAAACTCGATCATATTTTATACCCAAATTGTTTATCATTATTCAAAATGCCCACTCATACCGATTTCAAAATGCATTGTTTTATCAAACGTACTTCTTATTCTACAATCTATTTTCACTCAACTCATATACGCGAAATTCATAATCATGTCTTAAAACGTTTTATTGCTCGAACTTCAAAACCTTACGAAATGCTACCTATCAATTTAATCGGCTCAATGAAACTCTTGCCCATGAACTTCATATTCGACTTAATCACTAAAACATGCTCACCTTCTACTTTTAATCAAAATCCAACCAACCTTTCTCAAATACTTATAAGATCTTATAGAAGTTATATGATTGTTTTACCAAATACCCTTTTCAACATCAACAAATCATTTGTTAATTTTTTTAATCACTAAGTCCTTTTGCTAAATTTCTCTTCTAAGGATCCTAGTTTTCACAAGAACCTCCTAAATTCATAATTTCTTCTTTGATGAAACGAACTTACTTTTTAACGAAAACCCTTTTCCTACACCAATTTACAAAACACGTGGGCAAGAAGACTTCATAGGGACCGACCATTTTTCGGATTACGTAAACCCTTTTAAACAAAATTAGCATTTCTATTTGTTACAAAATACGTTATGCATAACCAACGAGTACTTTATGTTCCTTTACATATACAAACTATATTCTACCTTTCAAACCAGGCTCAATCTAATTTTGATTCGATAAACTCAACGTTTTGTTTAAACAACTATACATGCACATCATCATACACATTTTAGACGATATCTCGCGATAACATCATTTATATCGTTCGTATCTACATACTTAACTTTTTTTTTCTCCGCAATGTCTCAACGTACACCATATACGCAATATTTATTTTTCATACCTACACCTATGTTCATACGTTTTATGCTTGTACTCATACACATACTACTTATACGTTTTACGCTTCTACTTGTACACATACAACTTACACGTTTTATGTTTATGCTCATACATACATGCGTATTCATACTTGAACTTATGCTCATACTTTCATCCTTACTCATGATTCGTACATTCGTACCTATACGCGAGCGTAATCCGAGGGATTCGCTTACGTGGGTCCCATACATGCTTAAACATAAACATGCTTACATACGACATTCTTCTACGTACACATTCTTATTTTCAAATTCATGTATACCTTGATTCATACATAACTAGTACAAGCTATGTGGATCATGCGACGATCAGTATAATCGCGGGTGCACACGGGATTATAGTGATAGGCGTATGAGAACCATAGAGCGTACTACTGTGTATGGTAAGACACGGAACGTAACATGACCCCGAGTAACGAAACAGACGTAATGTGGTTAAAACATGGTGGATACGCCGCTGGTACTTCCTATATATAAGTGTTTTCACCATGTTACCAAACTTTCGTAAAACGTGCCATGAGAAATTCAGTGTGTTGCAGACCTTTTGGACCTAATACAACTTCACGCAACTCACAAACGCATTATATCCGATTATTCATGACGAGACTTCATCCTTAACACACTATGTTCATCTATCCAACACTTATGCTATTCACATACTTGTACTCTTTAAGAGCCATTCGTTCATTCTATACTCGTATTATTTATACAAAACTCGTTCGCAATCCAGCTTGTTTAAACATTTGAGTCCTAACTTACCTCATTACCTATAAAATAGCCTCCCTATTCTTGATTCTTGTGTAACTATACTTAGTATACCTCTATTGCTTTATTTAAAGTAACAAACCTTTTCGTTCCTCCCAATAAACAGGATTTACGAAAGTATGATTTTTTTTATACTATCCTTAAAAACTTCCCCTTGCAAATCTACCTTGATGTTCTCCGAAATTTGGTACTTTTGAAAACTTTCAAACTTCCCAAGTTTCAATTCTTAATCATCACCTTTAT
Source organism: Helianthus annuus (assembly GCF_002127325.2). Classification (NCBI taxonomy): domain Eukaryota; kingdom Viridiplantae; phylum Streptophyta; class Magnoliopsida; order Asterales; family Asteraceae; genus Helianthus; species Helianthus annuus. Next base: position 65,130,668 of record NC_035440.2, on the reverse strand, counting down.
GCCAAAAACTCTTTCAAGCCTTCCTCTTGAATAAATTTCGGGACGAAATTTCCTAAAGGAGGGGAGACTGTAACGCCCTGCGTTTTCAAACATCCTACATTTAGAAACCTTACGTGGAATTCTATCTTTGGAAATCTTGTGTTCTTATAACCATTCTTTCATCGTAATCGTTGTAAAATACGGAACTTGCTTCGTAAATAAAACTTGTACATTACACTTTTTACCTAGTTAAATCATGTTTTATTTCATATTTCACCTTGTTACAAGTTAGGGGAAACATTGTTGCATATTATTACACAACTTAATTAACAAAATTACTCATTATAATGTTTTAAAAAAATAAAAAAAAATAAAGAAATATGGCAGCCCAATTCAGCAAAATTCAGCCCCATATAGTTGGGTTTTGTGGGCTAGTTTCAAGGTGTAACCCCTTCTAAACACTTCCAAAGCCCAACCCATTGAAACCCTAATCCTTCCCCCTATAAATACCACTTATAACCAGCCTCCCTACCACTTTTGCAACCCTAAAAACTCACAAAACATCCACCAAACCGTAGCTGAAAGCAAGGGTTCGAGTAGATTGACACCCCTTCACGAAAATGAGCATAACTCACTCAATTCTTATCCGATTCACTCGATTCTTTTTCCTACTTGCTTGTATAATCATGGGGTTCGATTCCTAGACTTCTCCTTGGAGAAATCAGACCTGGAAATGCCCCGAAATCGTCCATAAACTTTCTGTTTGTTTTTATGTTCATCAAAAACTTGTTTAAACCTATGTAACTTGTGTTCAACACATCTCATACCTATGTCCTAATGCTTACAACTTATCCCATGGTTGGTTAAGCTTAAAAACAAGGTTGAGACATTTAAAAATCAGAGGATTAAACCTCATAAACTTGGTGTTTTGTTTAGGGTTTCAACCCACAAATCATGTCAAACATAGCCTTTGATACATGAGTGATTATGGAACAACTTGGGTTGTCCTACATACAATCCTCACATGATTTGATGATTTCTCAATAGTTAGGTTGTTTATGTTATTGTGCAAATCCTGGTTCGTGACCCTCCTTGGTTGTTGTTACACCAAGTGAAGTGGTGAACATTCAAGGGGTTCCTAAATGGAAGCATGTCTTTCCTACCCCATACATGACATCTATGATAACACGAGGTGCCTAAATGAAGGTTCTAATCTTCTACCTCCTACTTGAATTATTGGACTAAATAATATGTAGTACTTAACCTAGATATATATATACACTCATTCGAACCTTTAATGTTGAACTCATGTTTATATGTTAAAGTAGTAGAACATCACCTAAGACCTAAACCTTGTTGTGATTCTTATGGGTGTTCAACTCATGAAAATATTATCATAACCCTTGTGGTTACCAAGTGTCATACAAGTGTTATGGGTTGAAGATGATTACTTTCACATGCTATTCTCATATCTTACTTTTATGTTGTTTTTAAAATACCGAATCTCGACTCTAAGCATACATGAACTTTAACCCTACACATTCAACCTTCTAACCTTATCAACTCGTCAACAATTGGATAATCGGAAAACATATGCAAACTTTGTGAGTATACTCGTACTTTTCCCCTTTTACTTTTACCACTTTTGGGGTGTAACATGTTTACCTATTGAAACTTACACATGAACTTTTGTCTAAACACACGAACATTCCTATAACAATGCTTGTATATGTGATGGCTTGATACTTTAAATTTGGGTGATTCTTATGTGTTGAACTTATCATTAACTTCGTACGAGCCAAACCTTGACATATGTAGCGCTATAGGATTAACGACCCGCCTCTACTGAAACTTTGGTTATGTCATGAGCAAGTTGCGTTTTCTTGGTTTGATATGTTATACACATGCCATATTTAATGTTTATCTTGAATCGCATGCTTGCTATGAGGAATTGTTCACACTTTTATCTTATGCTATGTATGTACCAAACTTGTATACTCGCCTTTGCTTTTGCATTGAATTGTATTTTTAAACATGTTACAGGTTGATGATGATGAAATGAAAACGGATAGCAAAGATGCCTAGATACTCACTTAGACGTTTAGGTTTAAAGTGTTGTATCAATTTTGTTTATGTTATGTTGAACAATGTTGTTATTTGCTTTTCTTGTAATGTTTTGACATTTATTTTGGAAATGAAATTTGGATTATTAAATTATTGTCACAAATAGCGTTATGATGTCTCGAGCAATCTTCACACTTCGTCTCATCCCGATGTTTCCGCCATTGGTTGGGGTGTGACAATACGTCCCATACCGTATCCTAAATAGTAAAACAAATTATTACAGATAACAACTAGTCAAATGTTCTGTTCCGACAACTCAGATTCAAACATAAATATTGATCAAATGCTTCTAGAGACTAAATCTGCAAGATCTACAGACAACTCTGCTCTAGACGCTTATTCTAAGCTCTCCTTCCTAGCAGATAAGCATCCTAATTGCCTGTCACATACGTTAAAATAAAGTCAATACATAAAATGTAAAGGTGAGCATACAAGTTTGATAATAGCATATAGAGTTCGAAATAGTTTACGCATAACCAGCACGTACACAGAGGAAAACGAAGCATGTTAATTATCGACATGGATCTATCGATACCAATGACTGCGGGTTGACTGCCCGAGGAAGTTCGCAATACATGATTACCACCGTAATCCATGAAAGTATTTGTCCTTAACAACCCCCGTGTGAACGGGTGCTGAGTCCAAATTATAGTACTATCGTCGTTAAGGCAGGTAGACAGCATTCCACGTGTAAACATAACAACAAGCATTCATTTAGTCACGTAATACATGCAGAACGGTTAGCGTTTAAATATTTGAGTAGTGTGTTCGATTGTGATTTAGATAAGTAAAGTATGTAACACCCAAAAGTGCTAAAGCAAAAAGGGTTCGAGCATACTCACAGCGATTGATTGATGGATTGAAGGGAGCGCTTGAGAGTAGGGTTAGCCTGAATAGTTCGATAGGATAACGATGAGTAACGCGTTAAATGGAAACAAGTGATGATGGGTCGAACAACCTGGTCGATCGAACTGTAGGTTCGATCGAACGGGTTGTTCGTTCGGTTAGACAGTCCGTTCGGACAGCCTGTTTGATCGACCGGTAGGCTTGATCGGTTGGACTGTTCGAGTGGATTGTTTCTTCCTTTGAGTAGGATGTGTTTGTGTATGATGGCTTGTCCTTTTGAAGTTTTCGTTGTAGTATTTGAGAACACTGAAGTGTTCTTACCTTTCAGGTCGATCGATCGAACGGCCTGTTCGATCGGCCGGCTTAACCGATCGGTTAGATACTTCAGAATGGGTCCTCAGTGGGATGTCACCTGATCGGACGGCATGTTCGATCGGGTGGCACTCCAATACATCGAACGAGTTGAAATCGATTAAGGGTTGAAGCATAGTATCTCATGATTCGAAGAGTAATGTTACCAAACAGTCGTTCGATCGAACATCACTTCGTTCAATACTATACTTCATGAAATTGTTAAAGAGTGGGGCCATGTGCTAGCCGATCGGCTGGCCTGTTCGATCGGACAGCATTCTGACCTGGTCGGTCTGTTCGTCTAACACCATGTAAATGTTCAGATCGTAAAGCGTTGTTACTTCCTACTATTCACAGTCGTAAAGCGTTTCGCATCGATTAAACATTCGATTACTTCGATTCCTTTGATTTACAACACTTACTCCACATAATACAAATAATAAAACATAAAATAGACTAATTACAGTCAAGGAAGTCAAACTTGACTTGGACTTCGACTTTGACTTTTGAAAACATGAGGTGTTACAATATCTAGCACAACTTACAAGTAATGATGCCTAAGATTCTTATAAATTAACAGTATATAAATTATTTTCTTTTAATTTTTTATTCAGTCAACCAATTATCACTTTTTATTATTTTTCTTCAAACAACTCATTATCATTTTTTTCATTTTTTACTGACTTGTTAAAATTCTTTTCCTTTTAATTTTTAATGTTTTTTTTTCCTTTACAGCCTTTTATATTCATGGGAGATAAACCAAAATAACACAAAAGGGGATGCTCATGTGTCATGTTAGTTTGTTTACTTATAAGCGAACAAACAAATGAACAAGAACAATAAAACAAGGGTTTTTGTATGCGTTTGTTCGTATTTGTTTACGAAATTAATTAAACATACATAGACTAATGAACATAACTAAACGAACAAACATAGACGAGTGATAATGAACCAATTTAAATGAACAAACGTAAACGGACATTCATAAAGATATGTAAGAAAACGAAACATGTGTTTATGTTTGTTCATGTAATTACATGTAAAAATAATGATTGTGCATATAAAAAAATAGTTAGTTAAGTAAAAATAATAATTTATAAGTGAGTTGAAACATTATGCCAATAATTTTTTTTTTTGATTGAACTAATCTATGAAGTTGTGTGAACATTAAGCATGTTATGTGGTGTGGTGATGTTCCTAATTATTATCATCATCCTCTGTATAGGTGTCACAACCCTTCATCCTCATCCACTACCCTATATATGGTGTGATTCATGACCTCCATCATCATCACCATCCTCCACCTTCCTCCAACTAATTCAAGAAGGCTCATGGTTGACACTAAAATATCCACGCTTACCATGCATGGATTGAGGGGGGGGGATGTACAACGCGAATCATGTCCCATATGGTAATCCATGATCCAAACCACCGTTCTCGCACCCGCAACCCAGGGCCAGTCCAACATTTTTAGAGGCTCTATGCGAAGTACAAAGTTGGTGCCCTTGTGAGACTTTAACCTAAAAAAAATATCAAACGGCAATAGCAAACCCCAATATCAAGTCGTAAAATCGCAAATATTAAATCACAAAATTGTTTTTTTATGGTTACTGATCGCAAATCGCACCATCAGCAACAATCGATTACCCATAGTTTCTCCCTCATCGGCACCATTGGCAGAGGATTATTGTATTCAAGTAAAAAAGGAAAAGGGATTTGGCCAATAACACTTCAAGTTTTTGGTGTAGACATTTTATTTGTTTAGGTCATTATGCGTTTGTTCATTTACGCCAAATACGTACATATACATACCCATGGAATGTATGAAAAAAAATTGGAAGCCCCTATTTTTTGGGGGCCTTCATGCTAAGCCTATTAGTCTGACCCTACCCCTACCGAAACCTTATATAAAAATAAAATAACATGGGAAACAATATTATTAATAATATTGAGTCGATTTATAAATAAAACATTACTTTCAAAAATATATTTGCATTTAAAAATAAAATGAGTTAAACAACCTCAATAGTTTTAACATGGTTTGATTAAAAAAAAGTAAGAAAAAAAAGAAATAAAAAAGCACCCAGTTTGAAGTAAATATTTTTTTTAAATCATCCATTATTCCATTTTAGTAAATATACTTTTTAAAACAATCTTTTAGAAAAAAAAAAAAAAAAAAAAAAAAAAAAAATCTCCCAAGCAGTCAGCATAAACTCTCTTCTTCCTACGACAAGAATTATTGATACTTGTTTATAATTATTGCTTCCCTTTCAATTCTTTTCCTTCCGAGTACCTTAAACAGCCCAATATCAACGTAGCATTGTAGCAATGCGCTTTGAATATGACTGTGAAGAATATTAGTGGTTTGAGTGGGGTAATCTAGTTATGTTGATTGTGAAAATTAGATACTGTTATAGTGTTGACTGGTTGGTAAAGTCTCTTTGAAGGCTGCAGTTAGAGCTTGTGTGAAGAGCAAAAGTACGTATTGTTTTGTGTAAACTGTAAACCTCCTAGGCGTGTATATATTTTTTAGTTGATTAATAAAATTTACTAGAGGTGCCGCCCTCTTTTACACAAAAAAAAAAAAAAAATAAAAAACCATAGCAATGCCCTCGTTGAGTTCGAACCCTACAATCAAAATTATGGCAACCATGTATCTGAAAGACCGTCTTCCTCAACATTATGCCAAATATGCAAAAACAACAATCACGAAGCAACTTCGTGTTATTTTCGTTATGCCACTCTAGAAGAAGAATTAACCGAGCTTGGCAGCCGCACAACTAGTCTACAAACATTGCAAGGAACACACCAACAACTTACACGACGGCTAACCCAATAATTAGTTTAGAGCATTATGGACTGCACACTTAGAAAATGATGACGGGGGTAGCCCAAGACTAAATAAAATGACTAAATATGTAAACGCTTAAAAGGTTAAAAGGTTCAATGGTTGGAAAAGCTGAGAAGATAAAGTAAAGCAATACGGGAACAATAAATAAGTCACATCCCCAGACAGTCTCACCAACCACAGCCGTAAAAGCAACGCAGGTCCACAGAGCACATGCTATTATCCAGGGGTCAAAAGGCTTCAACCCCCGAAAGGGTAAGCCCCTCGCTGCAAGCTAGGTCACTAGTCAAATGAATGCCTCTTTGGGAGATGTCTTCTCCTATATAATTGACACTTCATTTACTGAGTGGGGACATTCCGATCAGACTTGTTTCCTTAAACTCTGGTCCTTTACATCGTGTACTTGCTTCATGCAAGTTGCTCTCATTCACATCCAACTCACGTTTATTCTCTTTGTTTCTTCATCCTTTTCTGAACACACTTCAGAATAGGATCTTCAAACAACAAAAACAAACTAGTGAACCTCCTTCCACGTCTTGCAAACGTGGGGGGACCCCACGACCTGCGTTAGGCAAGGTTAAACCCTTTAACCCTTCTGCCTAACCATCCTTGCTACTACGTTTGGTCTATTATTTGTTGCTTCAACAAGTTGGCGCCCACTGTGGGGCTACGCCGCTATTTCTCCTCAGAAAGACCTAGTAGTGTAGTTCTTCTCTCTTAAAATCGCCATGTCTGAAAGTGGATCCCCGGGTGAAGTGAATCAGGTACCAAACACTTCAACTCCGGGTAGCAGCCAAGCTCATGTGGCTATTCCAACCTCTTTCTCAACTTCGGGGAGCACACCCGAGTTTCTTACCTTTAACACTCCAACTCCTTCTAGATCCGGAGTTCCTTCCCCTAATGTTGGCGTCACTGACACCCCAACACGTATTGAACTTACCCCCGAGGGAGTTGCCAACAATTTCCTTGAGTTGAGGTCTTTCCTCAACCAGTATGTGAACAAAGAGAAGGATAAGGGAATAAGGATTCGTCTAGACTATGATGAACCTGAGCCAACGCTGTCTCCCGGACCTCCCATTCCACCTTTTACAGCCAGGAATGAAGCCGGTCCCAGTAATCCATCAAACCCTGTTCCATATTTGTCTACAATGGCAAACCCCACAACACGTCCCATTTTTTCATCTCAGCCGGTCATGAGTGGTGCCCCTCTGGGTCATGAGCTGACCCTAGATCAGCTCCTACAGTCCCCGGTAACAAGCTTTCCAGCTTCTACAGCAACCTCATGGGAACAAGCCCTGTTCGTGTTTCCATTGGCACGGAGTGCAGTTATGAGCACCCCTCTTGGAGTTAGCTACCCAGTTGTATCCGGAAGCCTCCAAGGCTTCAACCCTATGTCCCAGATGATGACCCAGATGATGGCCAGCTTCCCGTGGTAACACGTCATCAATCAAGTGCTAGCCACTTAGGGGAACAACAATGGTAATAATAATGTGGGTACAAGGGTCGAAGAAGACTTGGCCAAACCCTATAAGCCAAGTAACCTTTCATGTTTCTCACAGCAAATAGCCGATTATGATTTTCAAACAAAGATCAAGATGTCGTCCCACATCAGAACGTATGATGGGTCTGAGGACCCAGAGGACCATCTTCAAATCTTCACCGGTGCAGCAAGGATTGAGAAGTGGTCAAATGCTGAATGTTGTCTAATGTTCATGCAAACCCTTATCGGATCTGCCAGGATCTGGTTTAACGATTTACCTGCTCGAAGCATTCGAAGCTTCGATGACCTTAGCAAGGGTTTTCTGGCCAACTTCTCACAGCAGAGACGATATGTCAAAGATGCGACAGTCATTTTTCAAATAAAACAACGTGACAATGAAAGTCTTCGCGAGTTTATTGAACGATACAAGAAGGAAGGTCTGACCTATGTAGGGGCAGATGAAAAAATGAGGGTTGCCGGTTTCATGAACGCTATCACCTCGAAATATCTCACAAGAGATTTCAACAAGTCCCTGCCAAGACCTTGGAAGAAGCTCTCGAAAGGGCAGAATCCCACATTCGGGGAGAGGAGGCGGTTGACATTAAAGAACAAAGGAAAAGAGGGTCTAGCTGGCAAAGTAATAGCCCAGCCAGAAAAAGAGGGAACTATAGCTCCTATGACAGACGACAGAAGGGTTCAGACCATCGAAGGTCTGAAGGCCAGAACCCTCCAACCAGGGAGAAAAGCATGAGCTTCACCCCCCTCACAAAGACTCTCCAAGAAATCCTTGCAAGAGAAGAAGTCAAGCAGAACTTTAGGCCTCCTAGGCCTCTTCCCAAAAGCAGGAAAAATGAGAACTCTACACAGTTCTGTGAGTTTCATGAAGAAAAGGGTCACCACACCAACGATTGCTTACAGCTCAAGAAAAGAATCGAAGAGGCTGTTAAGTCCAGGGAACTCGCTCATTTGGTAAAAGGGTTCGGGACAAAATGGCTGAAGGAAAGGGAAAGGAAGTCAATATGGTGGACTCTGATGAAAAGGTTCCTCATAAAAGGCAGCGGTTGGAAGCTTGGGAGCTTCAATGTGTTTGCTTACCCCCAACAGAAAAAGTCCCCCTTTCAGGCCCTCTCGTTGTAGAAGCTACTATTGGAACATTGAAAACATATAGGGCATACACAGACACGGGGGCAGCCACTGAAATCATGTTCGAGAAATTCTTTAACCGTTTAAGTAATGAAGAGCGATCAAGGCTTCAACCCTCCGGAACCTCCATAAAAGGTATTGCCGATATCCCCCTCAAGCCTTTAGGGCATCTGACACTGAATGTTTGTTTCAGCGAAGGTCAGAAGGAACGAGTCCAGCCACTCACCTTTGTGGTTATCAACATACCTTTAAACTATGATGTGATCATAGGAAGACCGAGACAATGTGCCTTCTACATGGCCGTGTCCATTAGACATGGCACGGTAAAATTCCCAACTGAGAGGGGGATAGCAACCCTTCAACCCTCTCAAGAGGCATACATGGTTGAAGGCGAAAGTCCCAGAAGTGAAGAAGACAAGCAAAGGCTTATCATAAATCCTAAGTACCCTGAACAAAGAATAAGGGTCAATCCAAGCCTTTCACAGGAAACTCTCTCTTATCTGGAGCAATTGTTGACACATTACAGCGATGTCTTCACTTGGTGTCTAGAAGACATGACAGGAATCCCCCGAGACATTGCTGAGGAAGACGAAGAGAAGACGGCATTCCACACCGATAAATGAATCTTCTGTTACAAGAAGATGCCCTTTGGACTCAAGAACGCTGGAGCAACCTACCAACGTCTGGTGGACAAAGCTTTTGCAAACCAAATTGGCAAAAACATGGAAGCCTATGTCGATGACTTGGTAATCAAAAGCAAGACGGAATATCAAATGCTTGACGACATCCAAGAAACTTTCAAAAATCTCAGAAAGGTTAACATGAAACTTAACCCCGAAAAATGCTCATTTGGATTCCATATGAGTTTCAGTTCAGACATATAGCCTTAACAGTTTCAGTTCAGACATATTAAGAACACAAGCTCAGCTTATGCATCATAGAGACGACAGGCTCAGCTTATGCATCATAGCCTCACAGGCTCAGCTTATGCATCATACCCTCACAGGCTCAGCTTATGCATCATACCCTCCGAATGCAAAGAGTTGATATATTCTGAAATCGAAGTAAATAGAAGTTGTTAAGTTGATGTTTTGAAAGTAGGATTATTCAACTGAGATAAACTTACAATTTCAGTTGAGTGTAGTTGAGAGTTTGTAAAGTGTGAGTAGAGTGTAGATATCTCTGGATTATTTATAGAGACTGAAGCTAGCAGTGCTGTCTTTCAAACAGTGTATGGAAGAGTGTTGATATATTATAGAGACTGCAGCAAGCAAGCTGTCTTTCACACAAAAGTAAAGTGTTGCTTTTTCCTGTAGATTGTACTTCCCTGCTTTTGGCATCCCTTTTTGTGAGATGTGTGAGCATTGAGAGAGAAAGCATATGGTGATCCGTGTGAAGTCAAATGGACGGTCCCGATCTTGATCCCTTTTTGTCTGTAGCATAAGTCAAATGGGTTAAGATCAGTTAAAAAACAAAAAGCATAAAAATAACAAAACACATCATAAAACACAAAATATAGTCAAGTTTATATTCTCTCAGTAGCATAGCATGTTAAAAATTAATATTCAAGGCTTAGAAATTACCAAAAAAGAGCGAAAAACCGACTGAATTCGAATCTCAGCCCATTCTTGACACTAATGCTCCGTTAGTTCTCGCAAAGTCAACCATCATAAAAAGAAATCAAGTATTAGTAAAGATTTGATATTATTTATAACCAGTACACTATTAACTTAAAATAAATTTAATATAAATCACATTTTGTCAAGTTGCAAATATAAAAACCTTTATTTGGCAAGGGATCCACAGATTTGAACAAGGGATCCGTTTGATGTTCTGATAAGTTGCAATGAGTGTTATATATCTTACCATGTTCTTTTGTGATTCTTATCTTTAATCTTGATGTAGATTTGTTAGTAGATGCGCTTATTTCAAATTAGGTTGAAAGTTTTGTGATATTTGAATTTGTATTTTTGGTGATGATAGTTAGCTTATAAAAAAAAAAGAAAAGAAAATTGATGAATGATGATAAACTTTACTTTACCTCTGCTTGAGTGAGCATGAGACCACTAAGTGAGGGAACATTCTGCATATGAAGCCCCCATCGATTCGAATGAAGCAGCGTTCAGCGTCGCCAAAGCCAATTCCGAGACTCTCCAAGCAGATACACTTTCTCCGGCAGCCAGAAGATCGGAGTGAGCTTGTTCTGTAATAATAGTGATCGTGACAGTCGTTAACCAAAGGTATAACTAATTAAATTCAGATCCTAAAAAAAGGTTTCCTTGCGAGTTGCGAGTGACATACCTGAGTCGATTCATCACAAAACACATGCGAAAATCCTTCGTAAACCTCAGATTTCGTCCTTCGAACATCCGTCAACCGCTTCACCTGAAAAGTAAGAATCACAAAAGAACATGGTAAGATATATAACACTCATTGCAACTTATCAGAACATCAAACGGATCCCTTGTTCAAATCTGTGGATCCCTTGCCAGATAAAGCTTGTGATACATCTCATGAAACCCTAGATCTGCTCATCGAGCATCCCACAGAACAAACTAAAATAAAAAATACATTACAATCTATCTTTTCACTATTCCATATCTAAATGACCTAAATATCATAATTATCACAAAACCATGATACTTATCAGTCCCAAAAATGAAGGAAAAGATCAAAATATAACAGAACAAAGTAAAATCAAAACTACAAAAACAATTTATCCTTTCACTATGTCATATCTGAAATTAAGCTAACTATCATCACCAAAAATACAAATTCAAATATCACAAAACTTTCAACCTAATTTGAAATAAGCGCATCTACTAACAAATCTACATCAAGATTAAAGATAAGAATCACAAAAGAACATGGTAAGATATATAACACTCATTGCAACTTATCAGAACATCAAACGGATCCCTTGTTCAAATCTGTGGATCCCTTGCCAGATAAAGCTTGTGATACATCTCATGAAACCCTAGATCTGCTCATCGAGCATCCCACAGAACAAACTAAAATCAAAAATACATTACAATCTATCTTTTCACTATTCCATATCTAAATGACCTAAATATCATAATTATCACACAACCATGACACTTATCAGTCCCAAAAATGAAGGAAAAGATCAAAATATAACAGAACAAAGTAAAATCAAAACTACAAAAACAATTTATCCTTTCACTATGTCATATCTGAAATTAAGCTAACTATCATCACCAAAAATACAAATTCAAATATCACAAAACTTTCAACCTAATTTGAAATAACCGCATCTACTAACAAATCTACATCAAGATTAAAGATAAATCAACATTTAGAACCTAACCTGAGTCGATTCATCACAAAACACATGAGAAAATCCTTCGTAAACCTCAGATTTCGTCCTTCGAACATCCGTCAACCGCTTCACCTGAAAAGTAAGAATCACAAAAGAACATGGTAAGATATCACATATGTCCTTCACATATGTTTATTAAAAGCATTTAAGTTGCTTTATCTTTAACCATGATACTTATCAGTCCCAAAAATGAAGGAAAAGATCAAAATATAACAGAACAAAGTAAAATCAAAACTACAAAAACAATTTATCCTTTCACTATGTCATATCTGAAATTAAGCTAACTATCATCACCAAAAATACAAATTCAAATATCACAAAACTTTCAACCTAATTTGAAATAAGCGCATCTACTAACAAATCTACATCAAGATTAAAGATAAGAATCACAAAAGAACATGGTAAGATATATAACACTCATTGCAACTTATCAGAACATCAAACGGATCCCTTGTTCAAATCTGTGGATCCCTTGCCAGATAAAGCTTGTGATACATCTCATGAAACCCTAGATCTGCTCATCGAGCATCCCACAGAACAAACTAAAATCAAAAATACATTACAATCTATCTTTTCACTATTCCATATCTAAATGACCTAAATATCATAATTATCACACAACCATGACACTTATCAGTCCCAAAAATGAAGGAAAAGATCAAAATATAACAGAACAAAGTAAAATCAAAACTACAAAAACAATTTATCCTTTCACTATGTCATATCTGAAATTAAGCTAACTATCATCACCAAAAATACAAATTCAAATATCACAAAACTTTCAACCTAATTTGAAATAACCGCATCTACTAACAAATCTACATCAAGATTAAAGATAAGAATCACAAAAGAACATGGTAAGATATATAACACTCATTGCAACTTATCAGAACATCAAACGGATCCCTTGTTCAAATCTGTGGATCCCTTGCCAGATAAAGCTTGTGATACATCTCATGAAACCCTAGATCTGCTCATCGAGCATCCCACAGAACAAACTAAAATCAAAAATACATTACAATCTATCTTTTCACTATTCCATATCTAAATGACCTAAATATCATAATTATCACACAACCATGACACTTATCAGTCCCAAAAATGAAGGAAAAGATCAAAATATAACAGAACAAAGTAAAATCAAAACTACAAAAACAATTTATCCTTTCACTATGTCATATCTGAAATTAAGCTAACTATCATCACCAAAAATACAAATTCAAATATCACAAAACTTTCAACCTAATTTGAAATAACCGCATCTACTAACAAATCTACATCAAGATTAAAGATAAATCAACATTTAGAACCTAACCTGAGTCGATTCATCACAAAACACATGAGAAAATCCTTCGTAAACCTCAGATTTCGTCCTTCGAACATCCGTCAACCGCTTCACCTGAAAAGTAAGAATCACAAAAGAACATGGTAAGATATCACATATGTCCTTCACATATGTTTATTAAAAGCATTTAAGTTGCTTTATCTTTAACCATGATACTTATCAGTCCCAAAAATGAAGGAAAAGATCAAAATATAACAGAACAAAGTAAAATCAAAACTACAAAAACAATTTATCCTTTCACTATGTCATATCTGAAATTAAGCTAACTATCATCACCAAAAATACAAATTCAAATATCACAAAACTTTCAACCTAATTTGAAATAAGCGCATCTACTAACAAATCTACATCAAGATTAAAGATAAGAATCACAAAAGAACATGGTAAGATATATAACACTCATTGCAACTTATCAGAACATCAAACGGATCCCTTGTTCAAATCTGTGGATCCCTTGCCAGATAAAGCTTGTGATACATCTCATGAAACCCTAGATCTGCTCATCGAGCATCCCACAGAACAAACTAAAATCAAAAATACATTACAATCTATCTTTTCACTATTCCATATCTAAATGACCTAAATATCATAATTATCACACAACCATGACACTTATCAGTCCCAAAAATGAAGGAAAAGATCAAAATATAACAGAACAAAGTAAAATCAAAACTACAAAAACAATTTATCCTTTCACTATGTCATATCTGAAATTAAGCTAACTATCATCACCAAAAATACAAATTCAAATATCACAAAACTTTCAACCTAATTTGAAATAACCGCATCTACTAACAAATCTACATCAAGATTAAAGATAAGAATCACAAAAGAACATGGTAAGATATATAACACTCATTGCAACTTATCAGAACATCAAACGGATCCCTTGTTCAAATCTGTGGATCCCTTGCCAGATAAAGCTTGTGATACATCTCATGAAACCCTAGATCTGCTCATCGAGCATCCCACAGAACAAACTAAAATCAAAAATACATTACAATCTATCTTTTCACTATTCCATATCTAAATGACCTAAATATCATAATTATCACACAACCATGACACTTATCAGTCCCAAAAATGAAGGAAAAGATCAAAATATAACAGAACAAAGTAAAATCAAAACTACAAAAACAATTTATCCTTTCACTATGTCATATCTGAAATTAAGCTAACTATCATCACCAAAAATACAAATTCAAATATCACAAAACTTTCAACCTAATTTGAAATAACCGCATCTACTAACAAATCTACATCAAGATTAAAGATAAATCAACATTTAGAACCTAACCTGAGTCGATTCATCACAAAACACATGAGAAAATCCTTCGTAAACCTCAGATTTCGTCCTTCGAACATCCGTCAACCGCTTCACCTGAAAAGTAAGAATCACAAAAGAACATGGTAAGATATCTACTAACAAATCTACATCAAGATTAAAGATAAAGCAACTTATCAGAACATCAAACGGATCCCTTGTTCAAATCTGTGGATCCCTTGCCAGATAAAACGGATCCCTTGTTCAAATCTGTGGATCCCTTGCCAGAACATCTCATAAAACCCTTGATCTGCTCATCAAACGGATCTGGTGATAGATTCAAACGGATCTGGTGATAGATCTCATGAAACCCTAGATCGCCGAGAAGAGAGAGAAGAGAGAGAGAAGAGAGAGAGAAGATCTGATGTTGTTTTGTGAGATGTGTGAGCATTGAGAGAGAAAGCATATGGTGATCCGTGTGAAGTCAAATGGACGGTCCCGATCTTGATCCGTGTGAGAAAGTTTAACAATTGGACGGCAGATGTATACCCTTGTAAAGGGTAAAAGGGTTTGTGTTTTCTTGTGCCTTAACAGTTGTACATTGTGCATTAAGTGTTTTTTCAACACCTTGTTCAATTACCATTTTGTCCTTCACATATGTTTATTAAAGTAGTATAGATAGTAATCAATATCTGCAACTCAAACTTAAGCATTTATGAACAAAAGCAAAGCTTGTGATAGTAATCGGATCGATACATACCTGTCAGAGGAAGAAGATGATGAATCAATAACCGACAAAGTACTTCAGCCTTCAAGGAGGGAAGATCTGGAAGGAATCATGTGAAAGAAAATGTTAACAAAGAGGCTAGGCTGCTATATATTTATAAGAAAAATGAGAGGTTGAAAATTGAAATCCAAACAAGGGTTAACTTCTAGTTTCTTCCAAGTTAGCTCCTTTTTTTATTTTTTATTTAATCAACTATAATAATTGACTTTATTAGACAAGTTATGAGAGAGAAGCAATATCAGAGATTTAGAGGTATCAAATACAATACGGGTTTGTTACATGATCTCGTTTGCGGTATGCGCATAATGTGTATATGTGAGTGTTCAAGGGTAAAAGTGAAAGTGCATTAATTTTAACGTTATTTTACTAATTTCGTGAAAACAACGTTAAAAGAGGGGAATGATTAATCATGCATCATGTGGTGGCGTTGATAGCCGAAAGACAAGGGAGTACATACACTAATCGGCCTTTGTCTTAATTACGGAGTGTTATGTGTCTTATGTCCAAGACTTGATGCAAAACTACTATCGAGTCGGGGGTCTCACTGAAAGCAGTCTCTCTATTCCTACGGGGTAGTGGTACAGTTGTTTATATCTTACCCTCCTCATACCCTACCTTAGCTTTGCTATTGGTGGGATTTACAGAGTATGATGATGATGATGAAATACAGTGTGGGTTTGTAAATATTAATTAATGGTAGTGACCATCTCAATGATGCAAATATATATCCTCTACGCAGTGACGGACCCAGGGGCGCATCTTACAAGGGGTTTGGAGCATCGATGTTTCGGTTAGTAGTGTTAAATTTTCGGTTTTTTGTCCGAATTTTTTTTAATTATAGAGATCGGTTCCTACCAATTATCTTGCCTAAAAATTCCAGGCCCCAACCAATTTCCTTGTCAAAACATTTTATATGTATTGTTGTATGTTGGATCATGTGGACCCCGCCAAAAGAACAAATGTTTGGAAAGCCAAAATAATCTACAACATTTGATCACCAATAACAGTGCTTAGAAGATTTGCTCCCCATGACAAAGACATCAACATCTGCTACTCCTAAAGTCTGCGAAAGCCAAAGTCTACCAAAGAGAAACATCTGATAAAGACAAAGTATGCTGATACAAAAGTCTGCCAGAGTGAACCTCTGCTTGAAGACAAAGTCTGTTGAAGCAAAGGTCTGATCACCCTCTGCTGAAGAAGACAAAGTCCGATGAAGCTAAAGGTCTGCTATGACTCAATAGAGGTTAAAGCTCGAACAGATGATTATTCAACAAATATTGCTCCACATAGTTTTGAATGTAACAGTGCTTAGGCTATTAGCATATGTTAGAGGTTGTTAGATGTCACTGTCTAGGTGACGTCAGCCAAGATGCTTCAGATGTTTGATTTGTACTATAAATAGAACAGTGCATGTACTGTTCTATCATCACTTTCCTTCTTGACATTTTGTACGAACAAATAGGAGTGATCAAGCTGAGGGGGAGTTTGTAATTCTCATGCATACATGAATCATTATAATTACAATCTTTCAATGAAAAGTATGATGATGAAAACAAATCTTCCATTGTTGTGATTTAAAAGTTTACCTTCCACTGCATATTTCCATAATTGTTTATCTTCTTTCATTGTTTCATCTTAAACATTCACAACAATTCAAACTCATATCCTAACAATTGGTATCAGAGTTTGGTCAATCAAATTTGATCTAAACAATTAATTTGATATAAAAGATGAGCTCCTTCTACGAATATCGTTTGTTCGTTTGATTGAAAATAGAGTAAAAGTTTAATTTACGGTCAAAGTAGTTTAAACAAACACACTGTTGTAAACAATCAAAATGTCTCAAAACACATAAGATCCACACAACACTGGTGCTCTGTACAAACCACCGATGCTTGTAAGATCGGAGTATAATATCTGGCAACGTCGGATGGGTCATGTACCTGCTCAGCAAAAAATCGGGTGTTGGAAAGCGGTTATCTTCAGAAGGGGGTTAAAAGGGTGGTTGGGTAAAGTTCTTGACTCGTTCAGTGTATAGATCCCGCGGGGACCTGATTCAAGCTTATTAGGACTTCCCTTGAGGCAGATAACATCAAATTGGGGGAAGTAACGACTTGTAATCCCATATAAATAAATTACTATTAAAACTTTATCCGGCCTTGCGGGACTGTATCCCTGCTGACTCAGACCAATATGGTCGAGGGTAACATCGCCTTCACAAGAGGGGCCTACCACTTTTCGCATTAATAACTTATTTAATTATCTTTCAATAATCCGACCTTGCGGGACTGCATCCCTGCTGACTCAGACCAATAGGTTGAGGGTAACTTCGCCTTCACAAGAGGGTCCTACCACTATAACTAAGATAATCTCTTAAAAAGTCCAAAGTGCGGAAATCATCAAAGGATACATAAAAGAGGAGTTAGAACCGAGTGATTCATTCTTGTCTTTCTGTTTTTCCTTTCATTTACATTTTTATTTTCTAGTTTATCTTTTAAAAGTTTCAAAACGTTAATCAAAATTTGGTAAGATTAGACTTTGACGATAAGCCACTATTAAAAGCTTTTGTGTCCTTGGACGATCTCGGTATCTTACCATCACTATACTACATCTACGATGGGTGCACTTGCCCTAACGTATATAGAGTTTTAGTATTGTATCGTGTTTTATAAATTTAAAGCTTGATCCACGAGTAAAAAGTGCTTAAAATATATCTAAAATATATCCACATTCGCACGCACGTCATATGTGATGATGCTGAAACATCTGTTTCAGAAGAAAAGGTTGGTGAAGAACTAATGAAACCTCTGTCAGACCCATGGGATTCCGGTGTATGTGAAGGAGAATGTGATTGTGCCACAATGGCTACTCCTAAGGTATCACCTCAAGTCCTTAAAGACATGTGTTTGGACAAAGAAGTGAATGAAAACCTTAGAAAGAAGATCTTAAATGATGAAGTACAATTTGAAAAACTTTTTAAAGAATTAAAATCAAAATTGTTTGAAAAAGAAAGTCAAATCAGCAGTCTCAAACATGAATTAAGCATAACCAAGGATCAACTCCAAACAATGATAGAAAAATACCAGAGTTGCAAAAAGGAGCTTGAATCTACCCAAATCACTTGTGAAAAATGAGAAGAATCCTGCAAAGGTTATGAGTTGATGCTTGAAAAACAGATCAAAATCAATATGAAAATAGGTAGAATCATATAATACTGTTTGGCTAATTGATTCAACCATTTTTAATCTCGTGACATTTGGATGGGAATTATCATTTCTGATGGTTTGCAAAAACATATTTATTATAGTAAGGTAGTTGAAAACAATAATTTTACCCTTATGATTCTGCTATCTAGTTTTCTGGTTATTTCTGATGGTTTGCAAAAACATATTTATTACAGTAATGTAGTGTCTTTTTTTAATGATGACTTTCTTGTATTAGGCTATCACACTTTTTAAGTTGGAGAGTCTCGTTGCCTCATTTGGCCAGACTATATTGTCTTAACCGGGCCAACGTTGGCTTCAGAGTTTGGCTTTGGCGTTCCTCCGGAAAACCATACCGTCAGCTGCCACTTGATAGTCGTTATGCCACCACAAGAACAGAACTCTATGGCGTAACACACGGTGGGACGAAAACCCGGGTGGGGCTCAGGATAGAGCTTGACACCTCTGCAAGGAGGCTAGGCTCTATCTATCATTGTCTTATCCACCAAAGTGACACAAGTGGGGATTGAATTTGGGTCTCCATTGGAGAACCCAAATTTTCCTACCACTAAGCCACAAGTGGTGGATATTACGGTAAGGTAGTTGAAAACAACAACTTTACACTTATGATTCTGCTATCTAGGTCTCTAGTTACATCAAGCACCCTTCAGACCTATAAATGATAACACTATACGGAGTGGGAGGTCTTGAAAAGGGGGGTGAAGTGCCATGTGGCAGCAACGTCGATCAACGCCTGTCAGAAAAGTGGCTTTGTGCAAAAAGGGGCGGTGTGGGACGGGGGTGAAAGGGTGGCGTTGCGTGACACGAGGAATACACTTTTTATATTTATTTTATATTTAAAAAAGGAAAATTAATTAAAAACCCACCACCCAATCAAACCAGCCCTATACATCACCATCTTCTTCACCACACCGGTGAAGAATCCAGTGCCTAGACGTCCATGCCTCCCTCCACGCCATCGACGGGCTTGTGTGCCCAATATGGAGAGGCTTCCACACTCCAAACCACGCCCATTTCTTGTGTTCTAAATGAAAATAAGCCGTAATGACTCATAAAGAGCCAATCATAACGGGCCATATATGTCCATGATTGACCACAGCTAAGCTAATTGACTTATGATTAGTATATTCAACCATTATTCATTGGCCATATGGTGTGGGAGGTGGTGTGGTATAACCATTATTCGTTGATTGTATGGTGAGGGACAAAGCCCTAAGGGATTTTATCACGTCACATCAGCATCACGTATACGTCACATAATTAAGGGATTTTATCGTTAACTTGTACGGTATGGGATAACACCCTTTTTAAGCCCATTTTAACTAAAACAAATACAGATAAAAGAACAAATCTGATTGGATGATATAAGTGGGGCTCATTACCTTCTTCCTCTTACGCCCGCCATGGTTTTGGCGTAGGCTAAGGATAGCGCCCCTTGAAAGAGACGAGGACGCCCGCCCACCAAAGCTACCACTTGGGTCCGCCACTTAGAGCATGACTCAATAATTAAAAAAAAACATTTTTAGAGCAGTTGAATATGATGAACAAGAAACATCCTATGAGTATCAATCTAAATAAAAATTAATAGAAAGAACAATATTTATTAAAAAGAATAAGTAAACATTAACAAAAGCAATATGACTTCAAGTTGTATAAAAAATAATCAAGAAGTAATGTTATATGAGATTTAAAGTTTGATTCGCAATCATTTTAAAGTAACAGAACCTTGTTTCTAAGCATAAAGTTATTAAACTTTTATTTGACTTTATTTTAACATAACAGAATCAGGGGCGGATCTAGGTTATAGGTTGGGTGGATGGGCGCACCCTTTGGAAAAAGAAAAATTAGTGTATTTCATAGGCAAAAATTCTAACCGCACCCCTTGAAATGTTGGTTAAGACCCATGTTCGCACCCCCATTAAATAATTTTAGGGTCCACCACTGAATAGATTGCAAGATTGCACATTTAAACTGATTTGGGTGAAATAGGTCCCAATCTGACCTGGTCCGTCACTTTGAAATAGGTTTGGGAACTCCGTTAAAACATGTTAAAATCAAACCGTATAAAAACTACTTTCAAACCGATCCGAACATTTTCCTCTTGTATATCAATTTCTTATTCGAACAGCTTTGGGCGAAACCAATTTTGAGTCTCTATGACTTGATCCGAACCGGTTATTAAATGAATAAGGGCTCGCCAAAAACTGGTTTTGACTTTTTTTGCAACTCTAATGGAACCTAGTTAGAACCCGGTTATTAAATGAATAAGGGCTTGCCCAAAAACCTGGTTATTTAGAAAATGCAGGTTTTTGTTTAAAAAATGTAATTAAACACGATTGCTTAAAAATTTGGCTTCTATTATACTTATAAAAACATGTGTTTATTGTAATAGAAATCGTTTTTTTTATAAAATAGTTCTATCCGTTTGTTAGATGAAACTAACCATAATTATATGTTGAGAGGCATATTCAGATTTTTTAAACTTTTCTACAAGAGGCCAATATTAATAAAATATATTTTGTTTAATAAAAAGATTTGGTATTTGCCACCGAAAACTAAATCAACTTGATTACTTATGTCAAATGGTTGTTAGAATATGGTATTGGAGGATGCTACAAGCAAGGATGCATGAAGCTTCTTCCAACGAATTTATATATGAACATATTGATCCACCACAAATTTAATTAATAGCTTGTTGACATATTCCTAGTCGTATATTAATAGGTTTCTTTCAAAATTCAAGCACATTACGCACAACTTGTTGACATATTCCGGGTCAACAAGTCTAGTAGCTTTAATAGGGTGACTAAGAAATAATGGTGAATCATCACTGGTGCTCTAGTGGTGGGCCGTCACGGGTATTTAAGTTCCATTTATGGTGGGCTCAGGTGAGTTTTCCTCTCCATGTCTCAAGTTCGAGTCTGGGTGATAGGGGTTTCTCATTGAGAGGTTTAAATTGGGGATCTATTTTGCGAGGGGGCTCTCTAGCACGGACCCGATTAAGACAACGTATGCTAGACCTCCCAACATTCGCGAATAATTCACACCTTAAAAAAATAATGGTGAATCAAATGATTTGTAGTCTAATAATGATATCTAGATGTTTAAGTGATGATGTTCCTTTTAAATGGTAAAAGTTCAATTCTTATTATAAAGGCTAAATAATAAGTGTAAAAAATTATAATTGAAAAAAGAACCTTCGGATTCTTAAAATAAATATGTGCTTCCAGTGCCCATGGTATGAATTTCATTATTGATTAACAAATATAAAAAATCATGTAGAGCCAGTGGCGTACCCAAGATTTTTTTCTAATGGGGTCCAATTTTTTCGATACTTGGATTTTTTTACACCCAAACGATAGAATTTTCGGGTCGGTCGTCGTTTGGGTCGGGTCGGGGTGATTTATTGAGCTTGGAACCTTTAAAAAAAGATAAATACATATCAAAACAACACATGTCTAAGCACAAAGGCATAAATTGAGTAAATTTTCATTCATTTTAACAAAAAATCGGCTGGTATTAGACTTGAACCCATAACCTCTTTGTTAGCAAACAAGAGATTAACCACCACAACAACTTTGCTTTTGATACTATGGGGCCCAACTAAATATTTTTATGGGGTCCTTACAAAAATTAATATACCGAATCTACTAATTTTTTTTAAAAAAATTGGGGTCCGTGGACCCCGACCCACTCAATGTGGGTTCGTCCCTGTGTAGAGCAGCAAAAATCCTGTTAAAGCTAACGTATTGTTTGGGCAATCTAAACGACATCTTATTTTTACGGTTTGATTTTAAAGCAATCTTAAGAAGTGTTGGTAGAAAAAAATAGTGTTCTTTTATTTATTTTTTAACTAATCCATTATAACTAGTAGTCATTTTTATAGTAGTATCTAAATAAACACCAACCTTATAGAAACTATAACCAATGTATGATTTAAATAACCTTGAATGTCGAATCAAGTGGCTCACCAACGAAAAAGTTATATGATTAAGTCACCTCAAAGGGGGTATAACTATTTTCTGTCAAAAAAAACATTAACAATATGGTCAAAAGAAGGCGTGAGATTGAACAACATAATTAAAAGTAAAAAAATGATGTATACATTACAAACAATGATGTATACCTCCCTAAAAGTTAACATGAATGTAAAGTATTTTACGTTTATTTCTGTTTTTAGATTTCCTACGTCCACTTTATTTTAATCACACCAATATAATTACAAGTTAATATATTTATTTGTATATTCTTAACCCACAAAGGCCACCATATCCGGTGATAATCAGTGGCGAACATACAACGGGAGTGCTAAAAAATTAAGTGTAGTTTTTAAGTGAAATTCCGATCATATCTTTAAAAGTTCGGTTAAGCCTCGTGACTCCCCCTAGAAATAAATCCAATGATAATCGCTTCTTCTTCTTTTTTTTTTTTTTTACGATAATCACTTATACTTACAGTACCAATGCTAAAATACTTCTTTTGCAAATGTTTGAATCTGAGACTCCCTCTCTTATACCAAAGGTTTATAAAATTAGACGTTGCAAATTTAAAATAACTAGATGTAAGCCCCGCCGCGTTGCGGCTAGGGCTTACAAATTCAGGTGTAACGTATACCAGGAATACCAACTTCGCCTTTGTTGTGATATGTGTTCCTTTCATGTCTACGTATTTCTTTTTTTCTTAAAAAAGTAACTCAAAGCATATATAATAATAAAAAAAGTTTGGGATTAATCTATCTTCTTTTAAGTATAGATTTAAATGTTTTAAATTACTATTTATTATACATCGAGTAAAAACTGAAATAAGATTATAATTTACTTTATAGTGGTTGGTGTTGTTTTTGACGGTGACTGTGATGGTAATAAACAAAAGGTTTTACCAAAGTTAATTTTTTATTCGATAAAAGAGTTGTTGCTTACCTATATGTATAAACATATCCTCAAAACCTTCCTCTATTTCTCACTCTCTTAAACTCAACTTTTCCTTCAATATTTGATTTCATAAATGTTGTATAACATATCCTCAGTCTTCCAAGAATCTTTACATAAATCTCTTTTTATGAGGTTATACCTACATACATATATAACATGTATCTGTATATGTAACCCCCTCAACTGTATCCAAACTCTTGAAAGTTATTTCTAACCCTCACCATCTCAAAACCTCATCATCAGAGCACTTAAGCACCGGCACCGCCTCACCAGAAAACTGGTTGACGGTTGTTGTTGCCTCCTAGGATCACCCCCTCTCTCATTATGCACTCAACATCTCCTTATTTCTGATTCGACGGTTCGGTTTTTAGATTTTTAATAACCGAAAATTTTGGTTCGGTTTTCGGATAACCATTTTCAATAACCGAAAATAATCGAACCAAACCGATATGTTATAATAGTATGTCAAATCCATATATTTTTATGTTTAAATGTTTAATCCATGATACTAAGAATTATTATTAATTTTATTCTTGATTGTCAAATATTTATAATAAGAACATAACATGTTTATGTATCATTAAAATGATTTATCCATTGTTTATAAGAAATAACTAAATTTAACATAAAAATTAAATGATTTTCAAAGTATTATAAAAGAAAATGTCTTAATAAAAACATTAAAATTGATAAGAAGGTTATGTTTATATGAACACTATTAATAAAAAAGACTAAATATATTAACTTAAACGTAAACATTTAAGAAACATTTTTAAACTTTGAATTATACTTTTAATTTTTGAATCTAACTTAATTTGTTTAATAAACCGAAAAACCGAACTGAACAGTTGTTAAAACCGTAATAACCGAAACCAAAAACACCGAACCCGAACGGTTTTCAAAAACCGAATTTCGGTTACGGTTTTGATTTTACCGAAAAACCAAACCGAACCGCGCACACCCCTAACCACCACCCAAGAAAACCAATAAAAGGATAAATGGAAAATAACTTGTACAATATATCTGTCACACCCCAACCGATGGCGGAATCATCGGGGCATGGCACTAAGCGAAACAGATTGTCCAGAAGTTTCCACAACAATTATCATTACTATTTAGTTTAATTAATACGTCCCATACCGTATCCCAAATAGTAAAACAAATTATTACAGATAACAACTACTCAAATGTTCTGTTCTGATAACTCAGATTCAAACATAAATATTGATCAAATGCTTCTAGAGACTCAATCTGCAAGATCTACAGACAACTATGCTCTAGACGCTTATTCTAAGCTCGCCTTCCTCGCAGATAAGCATCCTAATTGTCTGTCACATACGTTAAAATAAAGTCAATACATAAAATGTAAAGGTGAGCATGCAAGTTTGATAATAGCATATAGAGTTCGAAATAGTTTACGCATAACCAGCACGTACACAGAGGAAAACGAAGCATGTTAATTATCAACATGGATCTATCGATACCAATGACTACGGGTTGACTGCCCGAGGCAGTTTGCAATACATGATTACCACCGTAATCCATGCAAGTAATTGTCCTTAACAACCCCCGTGTGAACGGGTGCTGAGTCCAAACTATAGTACTATCGTTGTTAAGGCAGGTAGACAGCATTCCACGTGTAAACATAACAACAAGCATTCATTTAGTCACGTAATACATGCAGAACGGTTAGCGTTTAAATAGTTGAGTAGTGTGTTCGATTGTGATTTAGATAAGTAACGTATGTAACACCCAAAAGTGCTAAAGCAAAAAGGGTTCGAGCATACTCACAGCGATTGATTGATGGATTGAAGGGAGCGCTTGAGAGTAAGGTTAGCCTGAATAGTTCGATAGGATAACGATGAGTAACGCGTTAAATGGAAACAAGTGATGATGGGTCGAACAGCCTGGTCGATCGAACTGTAGGTTCGATCGAACGGGTTGTTCGTTCGGTTAGACAGTCCGTTCGGACAGCCTGTTCGATCGGCCGGTAGGCTCGATCGGTTGGACTGTTCGAGTGGATTGTTTCTTCCTTTGAGTAGGATGTGTTTGTGTATGATGGCTTGTCCTTTTGAAGTTTTCGTTGTAGTATTTGAGAACACTGAAGTGTCCTTACCTTTCAGGTCGTTCGATCGAACGGCCTGTTCGATCGGCCGGCTTAACCGATCGGTTAGATACTTCAGAATGGGTCCTCGGTGGGATGTCACCTGATCGGATGACATGTTCGATCGGGTGGCACTCCAATACGTCGAACGAGTTGAAAATCGATTAAGGGTTGAAGCATAGTATCTCATGATTCGAAGAGTAATGTTACCAAACAGTCGTTCGATCGAACATCACTTCGTTCAATACTATACTTCATGAAATTGTTAAAGAGTGGGGCCATGTGCTAGCCGATCGGCTGGCCTGTTCGATCTGTCAGCATTCTGACCTGGTCGGCCTGTTCGTCTAACACTTGGCTGTTCTGATTGTTTGACGTTATATCGAGGTATTTTGACAACAAGCTGAACCATGGAACCTTCGTTCTTACTTGTTTCCCCTGCTCGGACAGGAATCACCCAAGTCCGGCCGGTGAACGTTTCGGAACGGTAGTTTAATGTTTAACCCGAAATCGGTGAACCTCGTAGATAGAATCTGAATCTTGAACCACACAACCATCAGAATAATTAGTGAGTTGGCTCAAGCTCCGTTTCTACCGGTTTGAAGGCATTGAGTGTAAAAGAGTTGAAAGAAAGTTGGAAATCCTTCTTTTAATCCTTCACACCATGTAAATGTTCAGAACTGTGATAGATCTTAGTTTGTTTATGTGAAAATCGGCTAGATCCAAGTGATTCTTGGTGGATTGAGGCCAAAACATGATGTTCTTGAAGAACACCATAATGACATCATCCTAGAATACTTAGATCTTGATGATTTCACGGTTAGAAACCAAGATTTGAAAGATAGAAAGGTGTAGGAGTGAGCATAGATCAAAAACGTACAAGATTTAGGATGAAATCTTACCGGGATTGAGAGAAATCTGAGAAATAGTGAAGAACACGATCTGGTCGGTCAGAGGGTTTCCAAAAGTGGAAAGAATGACAATGACAGGCCTATTTATAGGCTTCCAAAAGGGGAAAGAGCTGGCCGATCGGCCATGCATCCAGATCGGACAGCCTGCTCGATCGGACAGTCCGTCCGATCGGCTGGGCTGTTCGATCGGCTAGGAGCCTGATCGATCAACAGCCTGCGTTAAGTGTTCAGTGCGACGATTTCTGATATTTCGATTTCGATTAAAGACGATATGAATACGATAGAGTTTCCTATTCAAATTACTTTTAATCCCAACCACTATATCTACATACAAGCATCTATATTTCACACTATCTTTTCGCTACCATTCATCATAATTTGATTTCGATTGAGTTCGATAGAGTTTCGAGTTTCGATTCGATTGATCACCACGCATAACATAAAGTAAACATGCACAGGTAACACGTAAGGTACACACACTTATAATAACGCCAAAGTCGTATAATTGAGTTTCGAGTTGGAGTGATGATTCGATTAGCTTGATTATTGATTGATTGACTTTATCGCATTGTTACTTCCTACTATTCACAGTCGTAAAGCGTTTCGCGTCGATTAAACATTCGATTACTTCGATTCCTTTGATTTACAACACTTACTCCACATAAAACAAATAATAAAACATAAAATAGACTAATTACAGTCAAGGAAGTCAAACTTGACTTGGACTTTGACTTTGACTTTTGAAAACACGGGGTGTTACAGCCTCCCCTTGTTTAGGGAATTTCGTCCCGAAATTAGGCTGAAAGCTGCACAGCACCGTGAATGATCTTACCAATTTCTCGCTTCAGATCTTCATTTAAACAACTGCGGGTACTTAGCCTTCATGTCACTTTCGAGTTCCCAAGTAAACTCCGCGCCTCGTTTGCCTTCCCATCGGACTTTCACGATAGGGATGCGCGAGCGTTTGACTTGCTTGGTTTGGCGATCCATGATTTCGACGGGCTTTTCTACGAAATGCAGCGTTTCATTGACTTGAAGGTCGTCGAGAGGTACAATCAGATCATGATCAGCTAGGCATTTTCGGAGGTTTGACACATGGAAAGTCTGGTGGACGTTACTAAGTTCCTCCGGTAGTTCGAGTCTGTAGGTGACTTTGCCGATCCTTTCCAGAATCTTAAAAGGTCCAACATATCGAGGCGCTAGTTTCCCTTTCTTGCCGAATCTGACCACACCCTTCCAAGGTGATACCTTTAGGAGTACGTAGTCGCCAACGTCAAATTCAAGGGGTTTGCGTCTTCTATCGGCGTAACTTTTCTGTCTATCCCTGGCTTTCAACAAGTTGTCTCGAATCTAGAGGATTTTGTCAGTCGTCTCTTGTAGTAGCTCGGGACCAGTTAGTTGCGAATGACCGATCTCGTGCCACACAATAGGTGAACGACATCTTCTTCCATATAAGGCCTCGATTTGTGCCATTTGTATGCTGGCATGATAGCTGTTGTTGTACGAGAATTCGACTAACGGTAGGTATTTGTTCCAACTACCACCGAAGTCTATGACACACGCGCGGAGCATGTCTTCAGAGTATAGATCGTTCTTTCAGTCTGTTCGTCAGTTTGAGGATCGAATGCGGTACTTAGGTTAAGCGACGTACCGAGAGCTGCTTGAAACGTTTCCCACAATCGAGAGGTAAACCGAGCATCACGGTCAGAGATGATGTCACGAGGCGTACCATGATTACAAATGATCTCGTCGGTGTAGATTCGGGCTAATCGTTCTACCTTGTAGTCTTCCCGTATTGGCAAAAAGTGGGCTGATTTGGTCAGACGATCAACTATAACCCAAATGCTGTCGTGACCTGATGGCGTGGGCGGAAGTTTGGTTATGAAATCCATAGCTATACTCTCCCACTTCCATATAGGGATTGGAGGTTGTTCGAGTAAGCCAGAAGGTTGTTGATGTTCGGCCTTAACTCTTGCACAAGTTAGGCAACTTCCAACATAGAGAGCAATATCCCGTTTCATGCCCGGCCACCAGTACTTGTAACGAAGGTCCTGGTACATTTTATCGGCCCCGGGATTAATAGAATATCGGGATTTGTGGGCTTCGTTCATTATAATCTTTCGCAAATCGGTTCGCTTAGGGATCCAAATTCGGTCCAGATAATAGAAGATCCCATTTGCTTTGCTTACAAGCTGAGCTCCATCGTGATAAATCCTCTCTTTCTTCAAGGTGCGTTAGTTAAAACAAGCATGTTGGGCTTCGCGGATGAGGGTTTCGAGATCATGCTGGGCTTGGGTATTGCGAATATTGAGCAAATAACTCCGTCTACTGAGCGCGTCGGCAACAAGATTTGCCTTGCCTGGGTGATAACGAATCTCACAGTCGTAATCGTTAAGAAGTTCTACCCATCGGCGTTGACGCATGTTAAGTTCTTTCTGATTAAAGATGTGTTGTAAACTCCTGTGATCGGTGAAGATCGTACACTTGGTACCATACAGGTAGTGTCGCCAAATCTTCAATGCAAAAACAACTGCGCCTAGCTCGAGATCATGGGTTGTATAGTTCTTCTCGTGGATTTTGAGCTGACGTGATGCGTAAGCTATAACCTTGTCCCGTTGCATGAGAACACAGCCAAGACCAAGGTTGGAAGCATCACAATAGACAATGAAATCGTTGTTTCCGTCGGGCAACATGAGAACAGGAGCATTGCAAAGCATATGCTTGAGGGTTTGAAAAGCAGACCCTTGTTCAGTTCCCCAAACAAAAGGCTTGTTTTTATGGGTAAGGGCGGTAAGCGGCACAGCGATTTTAGAGAATCCTTCAATAAATCGTCGATAATAGCCCGCTAGTCCGAGAAAGAACGAACTTCAGACGGGTTTTTAGGCGTAATCCAGCTCTTAACTGCTTCAATCTTCGCGGGATCGACATGAATACCTTGACTATTAACGATGTGACCCAGAAACTGAACCTCCTCCAGCCAGAATTCGCACTTGGAGAACTTGGCATAGAGTTGATTCCCATGGAGTAGTTCGAGAACCAAACGTAGATGTTGCGCGTGTTCGGCTTTCGAATTGGAATAGACCAAGACATCGTCGATGATCACGATGACGAAACGGTCTAGAAGCGGCTTACACACGCGATTCATCAGATCCATGAAAACCGCGGGTGCGTTAGTTAAACCAAAAGGCATAACAACGAATTCATAATGGCCATAACGAGTACGAAAAGCGGTTTTAGGGATGTCTTCCTCTTGAATGCGAAATTGATGATAGCCTGAACGTAGATCGATCTTTGAGAAACACTTAGCACCTTGTAGCTGATCAAACAAATCGTCGATGCGAGGTAGAGGGTAACGGTTCTTGATGGTTAGCTTATTCAATTCCCGATAATCGATGCACATCCTGAACGACCCATCCTTCTTTTTAACGAAAAGGACTGGCGCGCCCCAAGGGGAGGTGCTTGGGCGAATAAATCCTTTTTCGAGTAATTTCTGGAGTTGGTTTGAAAGTTCCCGCATCTCGGATGGAGCGAGTTGATATGGGGCTTTGGCAACGGGGTTAGCTCCAGGAATGAGGTCGATACGAAAGTCAATATCACGACTTGGCGGTAGTCCAGGAAGATCGTCAGGGAACACCTGAGGAAATTCACGGACCACTGGAACGTCTTCGACTTCAGCCTTCCTTTTCTTTTCCTTCTCCGCTACTACAATGTTGACCAAGAAAGCTCTGTATTCCTTGCGAAGATACTTGCTAGCTTAGATGCATGACATGAGCTTGAGACCTTTCGTAGCTGTTTCACTGTACACACATAATAGATCACCATTCGCGAGCGAGAATCGAATCATTTTATCAAAACACACAACTTCGGCATGGTTTTCGCGAAGAAAGTCCATGCCTACTATGACGTCGAAACTTCCGAGCTGCATCGGAATAAGGTCGATTGGAAAGATGTGATTGTTGAGCTTGAGAGTACAATCACGGAGAACAGAGTTAACGGCGACAGTTCTTCCTGTAGCGACTTCAACTTCGAATGACGAGGGGAGATAAGAACGCTTACGACTAAGGAGCTTCTCGAATTCAAACGACACAAAGCAGTTATCGGCTCCAGTATCAAACAAACACGATGCATAATACCATTCACAAGAAACGTACCATTGACCACGTTGTTGTCAGCCTGAGCCTGACGGGCGTTGATGTTGAAAGTTCTGGCACGGGCTGCTTGTTGCTGCTGCTGCTGGGGCTCTTGTTTCATAGCCCTGTTTGGGCACTTTTTGCGAAATGGTTAGGGTCACCACATGCAAAGCAGACTCGAGCATTGACCACGGGTGCTTAAGCTGCGTGTTGGCCTTGAGAGGCTGTGAGTAGAGCTTGATGAGTAGTGGCTTGAACTGGGGCTTGACGAGGACCATAGCGACAGTTAGCAGTGAAATGACCGTAAAGATTGCAATGAGCACAGAAACCATAGGCGAGTCCCACCGGATGATGATATGAGCATGTCGGGCAGAGCGGATGGGGACCTGTGTAAGCACGCTTTGCTGGCGGTGCATTGGTCACTGGGGCTGGTCGGTGATTAGACTGCTGCTGAGCCTGTACGGCTTGCAGAGGAGCAGCAGTTGTTGTGACAGCACAGTTTTTGTTGCTGGAGCTGCTGTTGTTGTGCTTCTTCTTGCGACGTGATGACTTGGATGGTTGAGCAGTGGTGGTGTCGGAGGTTGGTGCAGTAGTAGCTTGATGCAGAGACTTGGATGGCTTATCCCAGAAACCAGACTTTACCCGCTTGTCATTGATCTCAGCGGCAAGCAAGTAGGTCTCCTCAATTGATGATGTCTTGGCGGCGTGAACAAAGTCGGCAACACAATCAGGTAGAGCTCGAATGTACTTCTTGATGGCCATGTCTGGCGTCTTGACATGATCGGGACAGATAATGCTAAGCTGCTTGAAGCGAGCAGTTAAAGGAGCGTTGTCTCCGTCCTTCTGCTTGATGTTCCAAAACTCGTCCTCCAGCTTTTGGCGTTCATGGGGAGGGCAGAATTCGTCCATCATGATGGCCTTTAGCTCTTCCCAAGTCAGCTCATAAGCTGCATCATTCCCGCGTTTGTTTCGTTCGGCCGTCCACCAGTCTAAAGCTCGGGACTGGAAGACGCCGGTCGCATTGAGGGTACGGAGATTTTCAGGACAGCCGCTTTAGCGCAGAGTGACTTCAACCGAATCAAACCATTGAAACATGGCGGTAGGGCCATCTTCCCCGGTGAATTCATTTGGTCCGCATGCCTTGAACTGTTTGAAGTTGAAAACAGTCTTGTTAGCAACTTTAGGAGCTTCGGTTCGCGACTCCTCAGATGATTTGCTGACGTTTTCATACACCTCGTTCACAGCTTTTGCCACTTGCTTGGCGATGATAGCAGCGAGAAGCTTGTCTCTCTTTTCTTGGTGAGTAAGAGGGGTTCGGTGTCCAGATGACGACATGGTCTGCAACAGACATTGTCGTAGGTCTCAGACACAACAAGTCAAATCTCACCTCACACGTCTACTACTTACTAAAGCTCAGGAACACGATAAGGCATGAATCACATAAACACATAGGCACAAAACCACAGATTCACGTAATCATAGAAGCACAGAAGCACATAGAGCACAGAATCACAGAAGCACATAAGCACATAGGCATTTAATCACAGATGCAGTCAGAATACAGAAACCTATCATTCAAAGCTCGCGTGTCGTTCGTATGTTCGGTCGCGATTAGCATTTCGAGTAGCATCGTATAATCGTATAGCGTGTCGAGTAGCATAGTATAATCGTGTATCATAGCATAATATTGTCTAAAACTGCAGCGACTTGTTAGCGTCTTGAGATAGAATAGCAATGCGAGTCATGCGTGTATATCGAAGTGATAGCAAAAATCGAATAATTCTCCAAAAATTTAAACAAATAAACAGATATATACACATAAAACATATAAAATCGACGAATGATCAGAGTAGGCAATTGCGGGCTCAGAATCGAAACACATAAAATCGAGAAATAGATTATCTGCGGCTATTAGACGTTGACTACCCAAAGCGATTCGACTATTCACAATAGACTTGTCGTCACATTTCGACTTTCGGGATTGTTGGTGCACTACATCTGTTGATTTCGTCTTGGATCGAGTCCTATATTGTATTGTATAGATTAGGGCGTGTTTTACGAGAAAACAGGAGAATGTATGTGTTTTAGGAAGAGGTTTTGCTTATAGGTTCATTAGAGATAGGTTTCGCTTGATTGTGCATAAGGTTCCGCTTATATGTTCACTAGAGTTTTCGCTTGAATGGTAATGTACATATAAGCGAAACCTGAACACTATATAAACCTGATAAGCGAAATCATTTGTAACTTTGATGGATTCCATACCGAGGTGCTGCCGGTGTGATGTTTGAACTGTAATCAATGTTAAATCAATAAAACAGTAGATTAAAGTGAAGAACAAGCTATTTCTATCCGTGTTTCTTGTTATTCCGCACCTGAAACATAGAAGAACGCCTCTGAACGACTCGTTCGGGTCAGATCACGATCTTACAAGTGGTATCAGAGCTTGGGAGGAGGTTTTCTACAGAAATTAGCTGGATTTCATCATTGTTTCTTACTTCTACATCTTCGTTTATCAATTCAGAAAGTTGTAACGGTCAGATTTGGCTCAATATTTCTCAGACTGTGCGCATTAGAACAAAGATAAACCCTGGACAGTTTCAGACCAAAATTCGACCTAAAAATGAACAAAATGATCTTCGGACTAGGTTTCTCTTCAAGAGACACTTGGTAGTATCGCTTATTTGGACAGCTAGTTCCGCTTCTGTGTCACTTCAATTGAGAGGTTCCGCTTCAAATTGCATCATAGTTCCGCTTATTCGGTCAAATCATCAGAGTTTCCGCTTCAAAATTACTTTGTAGTTCCGCTTGTGTGTTACCATAAGTGAGGTTTCGCTCCTGAGTACACTAAGGTTCCGCTTCAAGGGACATATTTGGGTTTCGCTTCTTAAGGCTTCGCTTCAAAGGACAATCAGGGTTCCGCTTATTGATATATTTGAAGTTCCGCTTATAGGTTTCGCCTCAGTGAACATCAAGGTTTCGCTCCAGTGATCATCAAGGTTCCGCTTATCTGAACATCTAAGGTTCCACTCCAAGTGCATAACAGGGTTTCGCTTATCCGGACAAATCCTAGTTTCGCTTCTGTGAACATCAGTAGTTTCGCTTATTCGTCACTGTTTTTGAAAAACGTGCCAAGTCATCATGGATACCGAATTCTACAATGCTTTTGCAACACCGTCTGGTCCAGCTGCGATTGCTCAGGCTATGAACTTAGAGAACGAGACGGGAACCACCCAAAAGCCCCCGAAATTGATGAGTATCGAAGAATATTACGGGTGGAAAGATCGGTTCGAGAACTGGGTTCAGGCAAACCATCTTAGGTCATGGGAATGCATATTGAAGAAATACGTGTTGCCTCGAACAAATTTACAAGTTCTTAAAGAATTATCCGAGTTTACTGATCAAGAACGAGTGATGTACAAAGCAGAAAAGATGATGATCAGTCTGCTACAGCAAGCGATTAAAGAAGATATATTCATTCTGCCACAGCATGACAAAACTGCAAAATCCATTTGGGATGCTCTTAAAGTTAAATTTGAGGGAAGCGAGAACATGATAAAGAGCAAGAAAGCGTTACTTAAGAAAGAGTTTGATCTGTTCAGCAGCTTACCAGGTGAAGACACAAAGAAACTGATTGAGAGATACTGTCACTTAGTGCGATCGATGTCAATGTTGAGTATTACTAAAGATCGTGAAGAGTGGGTGGACAAGCTAGCTGATGCTTTACCACAGAAAGAGTGGGGAACTTATCTAATGATTCTGAAAAACACGGGTGTTTATGATGGGTTAACGATTTCTCAGTTTATAGAAAAGATCGAAAGTCAGGATTTGGAACAACAGAAGATCGCTAGGATAAACAGTCCGAGTGGTCAGCAGGATGTGAAGATGTACTATAAAGGTAGCATTCCAGTTCCTGAAGCTGAGAGAAGTCCAAAAATTCAGATTGCGTTCAGTGCTGGGGATTCATCAGAAAAGGCTGATCAGGGTTCTGGAAAAGCAGCAGTGGATTCTCATCATTTCCGAGTGTCAATCCTAAAGAATCAAACATAAGTTTTCAATCTCAAAGCACAAAAACTGGAAATGGCTACGTGATTCAGTGCAACATCGCTCTAAATCTTCCAGAAGGTCAAAGCTTTTCAGAAGACACTGCTAAAGACCACATGGCTCTTCTTGGTTCAGTGTTGTTATCCTATGAGGGTCTAGTAGCTGGTCGGATTGGAAATCCCATGCTCACCAAAGAGGATTATGACCAAATAGACGCCAAAGAAATGGAATTAATGGATATCAAATGGTGTCTTGCAAGTGTTCTTCGACGTGCTGAAAAGTTCAAAACGATTACTGGGAGAAATGACTTTCTTGATGCTCATGTATCTACTTTAGGTTTTGATAAATCTAAAGTTACTTGTTTTCGATGTAGGGAGAAAGGCCATTTCAAACGGGAATGCAAGGGTAGAGAAGCTAGTGGTGCTCAGAATCCGTTCAGAAAAGACGACTACTACCGGAAAGCCATTTATCAGCAGGTTGGTCAATCACAAGATTCACAGACGGCTCATGGTAGAAAGATTGAGGATTCTAAGAGAGCATGTTTAGTGGACTTTAGCTGGAACAAATACATATCTCCTAACAGCAAAGCCTGTATAGTAGATCAAGATGATGAGAGATTACCTGAAGGTTTTATGTGACAACCCTCACTAAACCAGGTATCCGTACGGTTTAATTAATAATTAATTACTGCTTAATTACTGTGCTTACTTGAAATTACTGATGAACTGCTACTTGATTTATGATACTTGTACATACCTGCATCATACTTTAATTACCGTCACTACATTATTTACATACTGAACTCTAGTGACAAACATGATGCACAAAAGCACAGTAGCACTATGAACGGATAACCTATTGAACATGCTGATAAAGCCAGCATCAGGCAGATAATGCCTCTAAGGCCTGTATGAGCCAGAAATATTTTACTACACCCATAGTGAGTGTAGGGATACAAGGGTTGTAGAACTGCGTCTCTAGGAATAAGATACAATGACTGGATGTGCCTAAAACGTACACTGAGCACAAAACTCAGCACTTTAATTAACAATTCAGCTTTTAGCTAACTAATAAAGTGCCAAAACGTGAGAAAAATATTACTAGACACTTTCTAAGTGTCAGGAATAAGTTGTGTCACTAAAAAGGGTATTAACGACACTCTAAAGCTTTGTTAAGCACTTTAACGGATTACTATCCAACCGAACAACCGGACTATACCCGGAACATGAAAATATTGTTAATAACACTATTTGTCTTTTTCTGAGCCAGTTAGGGTCCCTGAATACCCTAACACCCGCCACAAAGCTCAACGCACAACTAACCGGGTTGATACCTAACTTAACTAAACTAACCTAACTATTATCTAACTAATAGTTGAAAAGTAACCAAACTACCCCCCCCCCACCTATATTCACAACCAACACATGGCCCACATGTTGATTTGTCTCAATTCTTTATTAGATCTTGTCTTTGCTTTACTAAACACTTTGTCCATAAGTTAAAATGTTGAAATGGTTTATAAAAGGACCCTTGAGATCATACTTCATTACTTACACACACTAACACACACTACCTCTCCTTCCTTCCTTCTTTGAGTTCGGCCGAGACCCACACCACGATAACCACCATCATTCAATCATCTCCTACACATTCCAAGCTCATTCTAGTGTCAAGGATCACGCATAAGGAGTCTTGGTGCACTCGGAGCTCGAAGGACCTCATTCTCTTGCTTTTATCCACCCTATTTGCGCTTAGATTCTTCCCTAGCCTCGAGCTAGTGGTATGTTACTTAAATCCCCTTCTTGAACTATCTTAAAGTGGTTAAAACGATTGGTAACGGTTAAAAGTCATGAACATACAAAATGAAGCATTAAAGTTTACTAAGAATGCTTGAAATGATGGATAAAAGCTCATATGTTGTGTAAATGATGTAGTAATTGAATTGTGTGGTTATTTGGACCCGATCTATGTTGTGGTAGCTCGGATCATCATTTAACCCGGTTTGGTCATGATCATAGATCATGTCATAAGGTAGTTTTGAAGGAAACAAGGGTTAAAGGGTGAAACTCTACCACACACGAATCATGAACTTGTGTAAAAGCGTTTTTACTTGTGAAATGGTGTTTAAAACTAGTAGATCTACGGATCTACAAGTGGTAATTTCAAAGAACCAAGAATCAAGAAAATCATGTTTTATAAAGATGGATCTTACACTAACAAGAATGATTTTTAACACACAAGTGTGTAAACACTTGTGTAACACAAAGATCCGACAAAATAACTATTTTTTTGTAAAATTTACAAGAAGATGTAAAGACGGACTTTCTATAAAGACGGGGTTTTTACGAAACCAGATTGAATTGCATAAAGATCCGCCAAAAGTAATGAGGTTACTACATAGTTTTGGAAAAACTACAAGTTCATGAAATCTTTGCGATTTACATATTTATTAACTAGTTTGTTGTGTTGGACGTTGTTTTGATTAAATAAGAAAATTGTTGGATTGATTTGTAAAAGAAAATGATACGCTTGAAAGCGTGGCCACCTCCAGTTATAGAGGAAACTCTAGCGAAAGTTTTCCAAAAACCTAACACTTAGAATTATTTTCACTACAAGTGTTAGAAATACTTTTCAACATGTTTTCAAAATATAAGTTTCACCACGATTTTATTTACAAAATATCGGAGGTGGGATTTTCACAAAATTAAACGTGCTAAATATATATTTAGTAAATATATTTTTCACGACGCTACTTGTTAATTATTTTGTGAAGTATATAATATTATTTTTAGGGTAAAAATAATATTATCGAACGTTAACGGATCCAAAATAATACGAACGCCTTCACGATAAATATACGAGTTACACCGGTAATATTTATTACCACTCGATCGTTAAAACGTAACTTACGTATCTTATGGAAATATTCATGAACACGTATTTTTGTTAAGATATTATTTTGGGAAAATTCTATGTGATAGAAAATATAATATTTTTGAGAAAATAATTATATTTTGAATAAGGAATAAATATATATTAAGTGAGACTTAATAATATATTACGAACGCACATGTATTAAATCCCCCATCCTTGGGAAGGAGAATAATTACCAAGTATATACGGAATAGTTGTCTAACTATTTCCTAAAACGTAAACCATAAAGCTAAGGCACGGCCGTCCGTCTAATAGAGTTAGTACATGTAGGTCGTTGCACAGCTGCTTGACTTGGAGTATTACTAGGTAGAGACGCACCGTTGTGAGTTCATGTCCCCCTTTTCTCTTAACTGTTTTCAGTTTTCTAAACTGCGGGGGTGAAATACATGTTACTTTGGTTATGAATACTTTATACATGGTATGGTTAGCGTAAGGAGGGTTACTATTTAGATCATGTGAATGGGTAGGCAGAAACTTGAGGTCATTAATCCTCAGGGTAGGACCGAGGGGCAGGAGCGATAGATCTATTTGGGTGTAGCGAGCCCAGTCCCAGGCCCAGCATAACGGACCTCGGGATGACTTTGTACCCGGCGCATAAATCTGCTAGGTTTGAGCCTTCCTACTTGCATTTCACACATATCAATGGCCTTGCAAACCATTGGTGATCTCTTTTCCTTATTTGCTACATACCAGGATTTTTATACAAACAAAGGTTTATTTGCTCACTTACACATGAACTCGCTCAACATTATTGTTGATTTTTCAACTTACATGTATTTCAGGAAATTAAAGGATCTGGCACGGTATGGCACGTTTTCCCGCTGCACTAGTACGAGGTCATCCAGGTTTAGGGAATGTGACTCTTTCCTAGACAAGTCACAGTCCTTAAACTGTGTTTGTGTTATGTTGATGTTTAAGTTTGTTGAACAATGTTATGGTTGTTAGGGTGTTTTCCCGTTAAAACAATGTTGTTATATTTGGTTTTAAAACTTAATTAAATGGATGATCTTGCATGATTTTATTTCATATAGCTTTGTTATGGTTAAGCTATGGTATTAAGAAGTCACACCAAATTAACCACGCTTCCGCAAAGCCAGGGTGTGACAGCTTGGTATCAGAGCTCTGATCATAGCGAACTAGGATTCCTTCTCGAGTCTAGACTATGATCACTAGGGCTCTCACGAAAACATTTTTACTGCATACCACTTAAGTCCAGATCCAAAACGTTTTTATAAACAAATGTTGAGCACATTTTATTTATTTATTTTTAGGCTCAGTCTTGGAGGCTGAGGCTTGGTCTTGGAGACCGAGGCTCGATCTAAGAGATCGAGGTAGATGGCTAGTGAGACTAGGAAGAGTAGGCTCAGTCTTGGAGGCTGAGGCTCGGTCTTGGAGACCGAGGCTCGATCTAAGAGATCGAGGTAGATGGCTAGTGAGACTAGGAAGAGTAGGCTCAGTCTTGGAGGCTGAGGCTCGGTCTTGGAGACCGAGGCTCGATCTAAGAGATCGAGGTAGATGATAGAGCAGTCTTAGAGGCTGGGAGAATTTGGCTAGTGGGACTAGGAATGTCAGTCTAGGAGACTGGGAGGCTAGTGGGACTAGGAGAATTATTTGATTGTTTATTGTTGACTTACATGTTTATATGAATATATGATTGATTATTATACGTATATGTGTTTGTGTTACAAACGTCATGCTTTCATCATGTACTAGAAAGATGGGCACTACGAATCCTATGGCCATAGTATCAGACGACATAGTTTCATCGGAGCACGAGGTGTACATTTCCGATAGTACCGGCACAGACGATGACGACTTTCAGCCCCTTTGCGCTACCTGATGTCGTAGCAGAGCCTACTGATGGCCATCTTGTTGGGAATTTGCCACTCACGGTGATCCCTGCTCCTGTGCCCCTTGCCGCTTATCCCATTGTTGATATGCCCCCCCCCGACATGGCCTCTGACGACGATAACGATCTACTAGAGGAGGACCCATTCAAGGGCGAGGCCCTATTGCTGCTGGTATTAGCCTACTGCTTGCGGACGCTCCTGCAGGGGAAACTCATGCCCATTCCCCTGTCCCAGACTCATTTGAGTTCCTGACATCCGCATTTTCGCATATACAGGGAGTGCAGCACCATTCACACGACGCCGACCCTGATACGGCATCATCAGCTGCACCGGTTCCCGCCCACATCTTTGAGTTTGATCACAGTATAGAGGGTGATCTTGTTCTTCCACCCGGTTTTGATCCAGACCATGACCTTGAGTTCATACACTTAGACCAGCCCTTGGAGGATCCTGTAACCCTCTGTGATGGTTGATCCCGCTGATTTTGAGATGGAGTTTGTTGATCCGGAGCCAGCCGTGGCCCCTAAGCCAGGCGTTGCTCCTAACACCGCATTGGAGCATGACCCTGTTCATGCCGATGCACCTGCTGTTGCTCCTTGATTGATCATCTGCTTGGACGAGAGAAAATTTGGGGTAACTGTGCAAGACAATTTATTATTACGGGGGCCCACGTAATAACGACTTGTAGTGCACAGAAATCCTGGTGGACTCTGCGGGTCAAGCTAATGAAAACCAATGTAGCAGGAAATAACTCGAACACGAATGACCAAGGCGATGAAGCCTCGAGTTCGTTCTATTTCAAGCAACCAGCCAAATTGGCAAGCCTATGTGAAGGCTCAGAAAATTTATTTCCCCACCCATACATTGAGTATATTTATGTGTAAAATTGGGTGAGTACATGATGGCTTATGGTGCTATGTATCTCATAGACAATTGGAAAGTTGTCTAACCCACTTCATGCCATTTCGGCAGAAGAGAATGCCACCCAGGCGTGACACAAACACCAGTATGTTGCCAAAGATAGAAGCCGAGCTGCAAAAACGCAACTCACAGGCAATTGCACGACATGAAGCTCTCCGCTTTTAGCACAACAATGGCACTACTGGAAATAACCCCCCAGCTGACCGCACCTATAAGCAGTTCCTGAACTGCAAGCCTTTGAACTTCGACGAAACAGGAAATGTTATGTACTGATATTGTTGAATACATACGTACGTTTCACCTGCTATGACCTAACCTGCGTGAAACATCTTTTAGAAGATGCCACCAAGACGCGAAATGCACATGCCCACCTCAGAGGCGGAACTTCAAAAGATAATTGCCTGCAGCTATAGCACAGCACGAGGCCCTACGCTCCGAACCTAGCAGAGGCACCTCAGAATAACGGTTGTTCCTACTGGCACTTCCTCAATTACAAGCCTCCGAGTTCGACGGCACTGGGGGTGCCATAGCTTTTGTGAAATGGATTGAAAGTATGGAATCCATCTTTCGAATGAGTGGTTACACACCAGAACAACAAGTCCCATACGTACTGAGTTGTTTCAAGATGGAGCTCGATTATGGTGGAATCTTCAGGTTCGAATAATGGGCCTAACTACAGCATACGCGTTAACTTGGGATGAGTTGAAAGGAATAATGTGTAAGAAGTATTGCACCCAAACAGAAACACAGAGGTTGGAAGGTGAATTCCAGAGCCTGATAATGGAAGGTCCGAAAAATGTTGGAATTCATGCAAAGACTCATGATTTGGCACGAGTCGTTCCGTACTTGGTAGAACCAGAATTGAGGAATTAGGACATTTCATTTGGGAACTGGCACCTCAAGTCCTGAGTTTAATGACAGCATCCACGCCACCAACATCTATGGCTGCAAGTAAGATGGGCTTGGCACTCGTTACGGAAAGTCATTAGACTAGAAAAACTTGCAAACCCTAGCAAGGAGACTCACGTCGAGTCCATCCGGAAGTAACAACGGAATTTCTCGAACTTCAAGCAAGGCACTAGTGGGGTTGTTAAGAAAGGAGAGTCAAGCGCGCCAACTCAGGTTACAGCTGGTAGTAGAAAGAAAGGAAAGGATATAAGGGCACTCAGCCCAAGTGCAACACCTGCCAGCATCACCATTCTGGCCGGTGTAGTTTGAGAGTGTGTGAAGCATGTGGAAAACCTGGCCACTTGAAGGATTCTTGTTGGGCCACTGTTGGCCAAGGAGGCCAAGGAGGAATTTGGAAACAGAAACAATAACCGGGGTGGTAATAGAAATCGCCCACAAGGAAACATTGGAGAAATGGGAATCGAGGCAACAATGCGAATCAAAGCGGGCACTGTGAATCGTAACCAGAGGAATAATCAAGCTGGAAATGGTGGAGGAAAACAGGCAAAGACCTGGATGCTTTAACTGTGGTGATGATGGGCACTACAAGAGGAACTGCCCAGAGTTGAACCAAGCCCGGGGAAGGGTGTTCGATATCGAAGCAAGGAAGCGCGCCAGGACCCCAATGTCGTTATGGTAAGTTCCCTGTAAACCCAACGCTAGGCATCCGTTTTATTTGATACTGGTGCCGATTATAGCTTCGTATCATTAGAGTTTAAGAATATGCTTGGGTTAGCCGCTAGTAAGTTAGATATTCCGTACTCAATCGAATTGGCTAATGGAAAGTTAGTAGAAGCCAATTGAGGTTATCAGAGGTGTGTGATCGAATTGGGAGAGCGTGAGGTTCGCTCTGGATCTACTACCAGTCCAGTTGGGAAGCTTCGACTGTGGTGGTAGGAATGGATTGGTTATCAGGCAACAAGGCTGAGATAGTTTGTCATGAAAAGGTAGTTGTATCCCAACCGAAGATGGTGAAACAATTGTGGGTTCACGGAGAGAAGCGTGATAGGCCGTTAGAATTATCAGCTGCCTGAAAGCGCGGAAAGTGTTTGCAGAAGGGATGTGCTGCCTTTCTGGCACACATGTTAGATAAGAAAGCTGAAAGAACGAAGATCGAAGACATCCCTGTCGTGAGGGAATATCCAGAAGTCTTCCCAGAGGACTTGCCTGGATTGCCGCCTCAGAGGCAAGTAGAGTTCGCACGACTTAGTTCCAGGCGCCGCGCCTGTGGCTAAGGCACCTTATAGACTTGCCCCCTTCTGAATGCAAGAAACTGTCGACACAACTTCAAGAGTTGTTAGACCAGGGATTTATCCGACCAAGCTTCTCGCCTGGGAGCTCCAGTTGTTTGGTCAGAAGAAGGACGGTAGTTTTCGAATGTGCATCGACTACCGGGAGTTGAATAAGCTGACGATCAAGAATAGATACCCTCTGCCAAGAATCGATGATCTATTCGACCAACTGCAGGTCCAACCTTTTATTCTAAGATCGATCTTAGATCTGGATACCATCAT
Organism: Helianthus annuus; assembly: GCF_002127325.2. NCBI lineage: Eukaryota > Viridiplantae > Streptophyta > Magnoliopsida > Asterales > Asteraceae > Helianthus > Helianthus annuus. The sequence continues at coordinate 65,087,656 of NC_035440.2, read as the reverse complement.
TAAGGATACAAGAGGAAAGTATCCCGAAGACAGCTTCCGAACTCGTTATGGACACTACGAGTTTCTAGTCATGCCGTTTGGGTTGACAAACGCACATGCAATGTTCATGGATTTGATGAATAGAGTTTGCAAGCCGTATTTGGATAAGTTTGTGATAGTGTTCATCGATGATATCTTGTTCTATTCAAAGACGAAGGCCGAGCACGAACAGCACCTAATAGCTATTTTGGAGCTGCTGAAGAAAGAACAGATGTACGCCAAGTTCTCTAAGTGCGAGTTTTGGCTACGAGAAGTACAATTTCTTGGGCACGTGGTAAATGGAGATGGAATCCACGTGGATCCCACCAACGATCGAAGCGATTAAGAATTGGGAAACGCCAAAGACGCCAACCGAGATTTCGACAATTCTTGGTTTGGCTGGCTATTATCGGAGGTTCATTGAGGATTTTTCAAAAATCGCTCAACCATTGACGCTCCTCACGCAGAAAGATAGTTTGATTGGGGAATCAAACAGGAAGAAGCGTTCCAGATATTGAAGGATAAGCTCTGCAACGCGCCATCTCTTAGCACTACCGGAAGGTACAGATGATTTTGTGGGTTATACTGTGACGCCTCACGTCAAGGATTGGGTTGTGTGTTGATGCAACGCCAAAAGGTTATTGCTTACGCGCCACGCCAGCTGAAAGTGCACGAAAAGAACTATGCCACACATGACTTAGAGCTTGGCGCAGTAATTTTTGCTTTAAAGATCTGGAGACACTACCTTTATGGTACGAAGTGTACAATTTTCACAGATACAGAGTCTACAACATATATTCAACCAGAAGGAGTTGAAATATGAGACAAAGACGATGGTTGAGCTGTTGAATGATTTCAACTGCGAGATAAAGTATCATCCAGGGAAGGCGAATGTTGGTCGCCGATGCCCTAAGTCGAAAGGAGAGGATCAAGCCGCATAAGGGGTTAGGCTTTGGGAGATGATCATCTCAGACCGATCTTTCCTTGCGCATTCGTGCCGCGCAGAAAGAAGCCTCAAGGAAAGGAAACCTTGAAGAAGAATATCTCGTGGGATGGAGAAGCTATTGGTACCAAACGGGGAAGGAACCATTAATGTTTTGAGAAAAAGGATTTGGGTTCCTTTGTTTGGAGGTTTAAGGAAGGTTATTTTCGTGAAAGCTCACAAAATCGCGGTAACTCTATCCACCTGGAGCGGATAAGATGTACCAGACCTTAAAGGATTATTATTGGTGGCCTAGGATGAAAGGCGACCGTGGCTGTTTATGTGAGCAAATGTTTAACATGCGCTAAGGTTAAAGCGGAATACCAGAAGCCTTCAGGACTTCTGCAACAACCGGAAATTCCCAGTGGAAGTGGGAACAAATCTCACATGGATTTTGTTACGAAGTTGCCAAGAACGCAAAAGGCCATGACACTATTTGGGTTAATAGTGGGATGATTAACGAAGTCAGCGGCACTTCTTACCTATCAGAGAGAAGGATAATACGAGCAAGCTAAGCCGAAATTTACATGAGAGAAATTGTTACCGCCATGGAGTAACCTCTCTCGATCATCTCTGATAGAGACGGAAGGTTCGTATCAAGAATTTGGCAATCCTTCCAAGAAGCTTTTGGCTCGCAATTGAATATGAGCACCTCGTTTCACCCGCAGACCGACGGTCAAAATGAAGCGAACGATACAGACCTTGGAAGGAATGCTGAGAGCATGTGTGATGGATTTGGGGCGGTAGCTGGGATAAGCAATTTGCCTTTGGTCAAATTTTCAATACAACAACAGCTACCTCCACGCCAGTATTGGTGCCGCGCCATTCGAAGCTCTTTATGGCCGCAAGTGCAGATCACGCGCTTTGTTGGTCTGACGCAGGTGACAGACAGTTGGTTGGTCCTGATGTGGTCCAAGGAAACCACAGATAAGATTGCACAGATCCGAGATCGCATCAGTGCGGCTCGTGACCGTCAGAAAGCCTACGCGGATCGAAAAAGGAAGCCTCTAGAGTTTGAGGTAGGAGATAGGGTTTTGTTGAAGGTATCACCTGGAAGGGTGTGGCATCGCTTCGGAAACGTGGGAAGTTGAATCCGCGGTATATTGGCCCGTTCAGAAATTCTGGAAAGAATTGGTTCCGTAGCATACATGTTGGATCTACCTGCCGAACTGAAGGTGTTCACGATTACGTTTCCACGTATCAAATTTGAGGAAAGAGTCCAACGCAAGATACCGTTGTCATTCCTACGACGAAATTCATGTTGACGACACGCTACTTTCGTTGAAGAACCCGTTGAGGTTACCGGATTGGAAGTGAACAAGACCCGCCGGAGCAGTGTCAAGCTCGTCAAGGTTCGTTGGAATGCCAGACATGGTCCTGAATACACCTGGGAACGTGAGGACGAATGAACAGAGAAATACCCCACTTATTTCCTAGAACCCTGCGACTAGAGCAGAACTTAAAATTTCGGGATCGAAATTTTTCAACGGGGGGAGAAATGTGACAACCCTCACTAAACCAGGTATCCGTACGGTTTTAATTAATAATTAATTACTGATTAATTACTGTGCTTACTTGAAATTACTGATGAACTGCTAACTTGATTTCTGATACTTGTACATACTGCATCATACTTTAATTACCGTCACTACATTATTTACATACTGAACTCTAGTGACAAAACATGATGCACAAAAGCACATAGCACTATGAGCTGGATAACCTATTGAAACATGCTGATAAAGCCAGCATCAGGCAGATAATGCCTCTAAGGCCTGTATGAGCCAGAAATATTTTACTACATCCATAGTGAGTGTAGGGATACAAGGGTTTGTAGAACTGCGTCTCTAGGAATAAGATACAATGACTGGATGTGCCTAAAACGTACACTGAGCACAAAACTCAGCACTTTAATTAACAATTCAGCTTTAAGCTAACTAATAAAGTGCCAAAACGTGAGAAAAATATTACTAGACACTTTCCAAGTGTCAGGAATAAGTTGTGTCACTAAAAAGGGTATTAACGACACTCTAAAGCTTTGTTAAGCACTTTAACGGATTACTATCCAACCGAACAACCGGACTATACCCGGAACATGAAAATATTGTTAATAACACTATTTGTCTTTTCCTGAGCCAGTTAGGGTCCCTGAATACCCTAACACCCGCCACAAAGCTCAACGCACAACTAACCGGGTTAATACCTAACTTAACTAAACTAACCTAACTATTATCTAACTAATAGTTGAAAAGTAACCAAACTACCCCCCCCCCACACCTATATTCACGGCCAACACATGGCCCACATGTTGATTTGTCTCAATTCTTTATTAGATCTTGTCTTTGCTTTACTAAACACTTTGTCCATAAGTTAAAATGTTGAAATGGTTTATAAAAGGACCCTTGAGATCATACTTCATTACTTACACACACTAACACACACTACCTCTCCTTCCTTCCTTCTTTTTGTTCGGCCGAGACCCACACCACCATAACCACCATCATTCAATCATCTCCTACACATTCCAAGCTCATTCTAGTGTCAAGGATCACGCATAAGGAGTCTTGGTGCACTCGGAGCTCGAAGGACCTCATTCTCTTGCTTTTATCCACCCTATTTGCGCTTAGATTCTTCCCTAGCCTCGAGCTAGTGGTATGTTACTTAAATCCCCTTCTTGAACTATCTTAAAGCGGTTAAAACGATTGGTAACGGTTAAAAGTCATGAACATACAAAATGAAGCATTAAAGTTTACTAAGAATGCTTGAAATGATGGATAAAAGCTCATATGTTGTGTAAATGATGTAGTAGTTGAATTGTGTGGTTATTTGGACCCGATCTATGTTGTGGTAGCTCGGATCATCATTTAACCCGGTTTGGTCATGATCATAGATCATGTCATAAGGTAGTTTTGAAGGAAACAAGGGTTAAAGGGTGAAACTCTACCACACACAAATCATGAACTTGTGTAAAAGCGTTTTTACTTGTGAAATGGTGTTTAAAACTAGTAGATCTACGGATCTACAAGTGGTAATTTCAAAGAACCAAGAATCAAGAAAATCATGTTTTATAAAGATGGATCTTACACTAACAAGAATGATTTTTAACACACAAGTGTGTAAACACTTGTGTAACACAAAGATCCGACAAAATAACTATTTTTTTTGTAAAATTTACAAGAAGATGTAAAGACGGACTTTCTATAAAGACGGGGTTTTTACGAAACCAGATTGAATTGCATAAAGATCCGCTAAAAGTAATGAGGTTACTACATAGTTTTGGAAAAACTACAAGTTCATGAAATCTTTGCGATTTACATATTTATTAACTAGTTTGTTGTGTTGGACGTTGTTTTGATTAAATAAGAAAATTGTTGGATTGATTTGTAAAAGAAAATGATACGCTTGAAAGCGTGGCCACCTCCAGTTACAGAGGAAACTCTGGCGAAATTTTTCCAAAAACCTAACACTTAGAATTATTTTCACTACAAGTGTTAGAAATACTTTTCAACATGTTTTCAAAATATAAGTTTCGCCACGATTTTATTTACAAAATATCGGAGGTGGGATTTTCACAAAATTAAACGTGATAAATATATATTTAGTAAATATATTTTTCACAATGCTACTTGTTAATTATTTTGTGAAGTATATAATATTATTTTTAGGGTAAAAATAATATTATCGAACGTTAACGGATCCAAAATAAAACGAACGCCTTCACGATAAATATATGAGTTACACCGGTAATATTTATTACCACTCGATCGTTAAAACGTAACTTACGCATCTTACGGAAATATTCATGAACACGTATTTTTGTTACGATATTATTTTGGGAAAATTCTATGTGATAGAAAATATAATATTTTTGAGAAAAATAATTATATTTTGAAATAAGGAATAAATATATATTAAGTGAGACTTAATAATATATTACGAACGCACATGTATTAAATCCCCCATCCTTGGGAAAGAGAATAATTACCAAGTATTTACGGAAAAGTTGTCTAACTATTTCCTAAAACGTAAACCATAAAGCTAAGGCACGGCCGTCCGTCTAATAGAGTTAGTACATGTAGGTCGTTGCACAGCTGCTTGACTTGGAGTATTACTTGGTAGAGACGCACCGTTGTGAGTTCATGTCCCCCTTTTCTCTTAACTGTTTTCAGTTTTCTAAACTGCGGGGGTGAAATACATGTTACTTTGGTTATGAATACTTTATACATGGTATGGTTAGCGTAAGGAGGGTTACTATTTAGACCATGTGAATGGGTAGGCGGAAACTTGAGGTCATTAATCCTCAGGGTAGGACCGAGGGGCAGGAGCGATAGATCTATTTGGGTGTAGCGAGCCCAGTCCCAGGCCCAGCATAACGGACCTCGGGATGACTTTGTACCCGGCGCATAAATCTGCTAGTTTGAGCCTTCCTACTTGTATTTCACACATATCAATGGCCTTGCAAACCATTGGTGATCTCCTTTTTCCTTATTTGCTACATACCAAGATTTTTATACAAACAAAGGTTTATTTGCTCACATTACACATGAACTCGCTCAACATTATTGTTGATTTTTCAACTTACATGTATTTCAGGAAATTAAAGGATCTGGCACGGTATGGCACGTTTTTCCGCTGCACTAGTACGAGGTCATCCGGGTTTAGGGAATGTGACTCTTTCCTGGACAAGTCACAGTCCTTAAAACTGTGTTTGTGTTATGTTGATGTTTAAGTTTGTTGAACAATGTTATGGTTGTTAGGGTGTTTTCCCGTTAAAACAATGTTGTTATATTTGGTTTTAAACTTAAGATTAAATTGATGATCTTGCATGATTTTATTTCATATAGCTTTGTTATGGTTAAGCTATGGTATTAAGAAGTCACACCAAATTAACCACGCTTCCGCAAAGCCAGGGTGTGACATTTTAGCTGGGATATGTTCGTTGATGAAAAAGGAGAGTTCAAAGCTTTCATCGGCCCAAGATTGTTTAGAGAGCCAGACCTGTTTGCTACCTGGATGAAACTATTATAGTGAATGTGACGAGTGAGGATGAAAAATCTGTTATGTCTGATGAAAATTCAGAAGTGTTGATGAACTTTCGGAAAATGTTGAGGAAAGTTTAGAGAGTTCCAGATGAGAATGTTCAAAATGTTGCTAGTTCTGAAAAGAAGTTGTATTTGATCAAACACCATCTGATTCTGATGTATTCAGATGCTGATTCTGAAAAATCTGTACAGTTTGATCGGTCACCAGTTGAGAGTAGCAGTGATGACGAGGAAGAGAAACATATCAATATTGCTAAATCTCATCTTTCCCCTGAAAGTTTTCATTTTTATTGCAGATCGCATGGAAAAGTTGAAGGCAAAAGAGCTGCAAAAGAACACATGGAATGAAGACTGAAAGTGTTGCTGAGGAGAATGATAAGACTGAGCTGGTGAGTGAAGAAAAGATGTCTGAAGTTGAAAAGGTGAAGAAGAAGAAAAAGTGGTTGAAGTTGTAAAAACAATTGAAATTGAGAAGATTGTTGAAGTTGTCAAGCCTTGCGAGAAGTGTTTGGAAGCTTGCAAAGGATGTGCAGCTAAAAGATGAGATAATTGCTTGAGTACGAAAAGAAGAAGGAGCAGTTTACTGTTCAAGCCTCAATTATGTGAAAGAATCTTATGATGTCTTGAACAAAACAGTAACTGGTCCTCGCAAAAGACTACTCAGAAAGAGAACAAGCACTGACAATGATGAATGCAGTCATGATGTCAAAGCAAAAAGCCATAACTTCTACATCGAAGAAAGTGCTAAATGGAAGCAAGAGTTGAAGACAGAGAAAATCGAGAATGAGAGAATTAGACGTTTATTACAAAGTTATTCTAGTTCTGATTTATCTCATTGATCATATTTACCCAACTGTTGCAGGAATGGAAGCTTTTCAAGACGAGAAGCCGCTGAAGAAAGAAAGATTGTGGTAAGAAACCGACTATTAGCTATAACAAGTGTCCACCTCCAATTTGGGAAGGGTACTTTCCTAGAAAACCAAAACGAGGAGCAATTGGGAAAAAGGCAGTCAATATAAAGCTAAAAACCGACACAACTGACGTTTTACCAGATAACATTGATGTCAACGTTTACCTCGTCCGATACTGATCATGAGTCTGAGTTAATCAAAAGGTGGTCGATCAGGTGTGGATACTGATGAGGGAGTCTAAGTCAAAATCTAAGTCTGGAGGGTCAAGTTCGTCGGTCACAGTTCAAAGTCGTCGGTTAACGGTCTTATTAGTAAAAGAATTTTTGTATCAAAAGCAAATTTGAATGATGAAATATTCAAAAGTAGTTTATACTTTGAATGGTTCTGACAAATTATTATTACAACAAAGAGTTCCCATAATGAGTATTAAAACGGAATTGATTAACAAAACTTTCAACTAATAGAGATTAATATTCCTGAATTGAAAGTGTTGAAAAGTTTTGAAAAATCTAAAAAAATATACTTCAAGAGTTCAACAACGGTTAAACAAGAAGAAATGTTACAATTCTGGTTCCGGTTTTCAAAAGAAACCTAACCAAAATCGTAGCTACAAAAAGAAAGGTCTTGGTTTTATTCCACCAGAAAATTATAAAAATGATAAAAATTCTAAAACAAAAACAGAATTTGTATCAGGAGGAAGCTAAGATGAGGAACAAAAGAAACCATTCTGGAGACAGTCAAATCAAGAGTTTCTTGCTGAAAGGAAGAAGAATGGAACTGAAGTGTTTTATCAAAGAGAGACTCGAACATGTTACAAATGCAATGAAGCTGGTCACATTGCATGGAACTGTTCGACAAATGCAAAAACAAAACAGGGAGTTTCTCAGAAATTAAAAGAAAAAGTTGTTGATATTGAACCACCAACCAATAGACTTAAAATTTTTGAAAATTCAAAATATGAGGTTGGTGAGTGTTTCAAAGAAGGAATTTATATGAAAAGAAGGAAAAGACAACAGTGTGGGTTGTTAAAAGGAATGATGTGGAATGTCGGCGATGAATCTGGTTTCACAAAGCCAGAAGAGCCACAGTTACTGATGAATGAATTTCCATCACTGAAATTTGAAGAAGTTAAAAAGAAAATTGGAAAAGTTGATATTTCAAAACAGTTTTACCACTGAGAAAAAGAATTTGAATGTGAGAAAACTTTTAATGAAGTGTAAAGAAATTTTTGGGAAAATGCTGAATGGGAAAGCAAAGGGGGTTAAAGATTTTTAATGCGACCAAAAAGGCAACATACAACCCCACTGCGCAAGAGTTGAAAGCCATCAAGTCTGAGAAGACTTGGATGGAAGTTTGCTTCCATAAGTCTTAGGACTACGCCGGAGATCCCAAGTTTATGTCGCGGATCAGGAATCGACATCATTCTAGTGTGTTTGTGAAGTCTGTTTGAAGATTTTGAATAATGTTTGAATTTTACATGTTGAAGGACTACGCGGGAGCTTCCAGGTTGGTAATTGAGAAGCAGGAATCGCATCTTTCTGACTAATCTTACAAGTGGTAAAGAGGTTTCTGTAGATGTTTTTATTCCTACTGTAAAACCTACAAGTGGTATTCTTGGGTTTACTTTCAAGTGTATTGTTTGTGATCTTACAAATGTATCTTTTACAAGTGGTATAGAGGGTGATTAACTGCAAATGGTAAATCAGGGACATTAAGTTGTACTTGATTTACTTATATCTATTTGGATTGTTAAAAGATGATGAACCATATCCGCCATGCTTAACAAGTGATAACTTACGAGTGGTAAAAACAATATTCATTTTTCCGGAAAATCATTTTGATTAAAACAAACTTAAGTGTTTTGAATCTAAATGAGAAAATAGTTTGTTGAAAGGGGGAGTTCTGATTGTTTATGCTGAGAGAATTGAGAGTTGATGCGATTCGATATAAGTTGTCAATTTTTGTACAGTTTGTTTTATTTTTAGTTTTCAAGTGGGTCAAGAGTCTAGTAGTTTTCAAATTTCCTTTTGAAATGTGTTTGCATTTTAGGGGGAGTAGGGAAATTTCAGAAATCCAAAAAACATTTGAAAATTTGAAAAGACAAAACATGATAAAATCAAAAATGAGTTTTGTTGTGAAAAGAGGAGATGATAGTACATCAGTAGCCTGTCACAAACATGCTAAAGAAATGTAAAGATAAAATGTGATAAACAGTCTTACTGTGGATATGTCGGTAGGTTTTTACACATTTAGTAAATTGTGACGAGATATAAACTAAATTTCAAACTTGCTTGTTCTGTGGGTTAACACAAACTTGGGATATATAGGTAACCCCTGAAATCTTGTTTGAAGGTTTCTGAGATACTAGGTCTTTATGCTCAGTGATATCTGGGGGTATTATCTGAATATTTTTCAAGCAGATATGCTGAAAGAAGAGTTGTTGGTCTTGTAGGATCGTGATCTGACCGAACGAGTCGTTCAGAGGCGTTCTTCTATGTTTCAGGTGCGGAATAACAAGAAACACGGATAGAAAATAGCTTGTTTCTTCACTTTAATCTACTGTTTTATGATTTAACAATGATTACAGTTCAAACATACAACCGGCAGCACCTCGGTATGGAATCCGTCAAAGTTACAAATGATTCGCTTATCAGGTTTATATAGTGTTCAGGTTTCGCTTATATGTACATTACCATTCAAGCGGAACCTCTAGTGAACATATAAGCGGAACCTTATGCACAATCAAGCGAAACTATCTCTAATGACCCTATAAGCGAAACCTCTTTCCTAAAACACATACATTCCTCCTGTTTTCTCGTAAAACACGCCCTAATCTATACAATACAATATAGGACTCGATCCAAGACGAATCAACAGATGTAGTGCACCAACAGACTCCCCCTCAGATGTTGATGGGGTCGTTCATCGATTCACGACATGCTGTGTTCTTCATTCTTCCAGTATTGATCAGTTTTCTAGGCTTTTCTTTCTCTTTCTTCACAACAGACTCCCCTCTCGATTTGCTGGCATTCCTTTGGTTCTTCAGCAACATCTTTAGGATCGTTGTCTGCCCTACACAGGTTCTCAATGATCGATCAGCCTGGCTCAAACAGAGATCTTCAGGAATCGAAACCTGTCACTCTATCTTCAGATCCAAGATCAAAACCTGACTATACCTGCACATTCTTAACCCAGCAATAAGATTTCTAAATTTAACAACTTGAGAGCACCAATACTAACTCCCTCTCAAATCCATGGGCACCAACTACAACTCTTCCTCAGATTACTTTCTCTAAGATGAACCACTTGTTGATTAATCAAAACAAAATTGTTTTGACAATTTAGACACATTCCACTCCCCCTCACAGCAGGATCATCATGTCTAGCACTTTGGAATTTTGAAAATCAGCTTCCCAATATCAGTTGTCAAAAATCTTTTTGTCTTTTTCAAAAGATTTATGCTAAAACACACCCAAAATCTTTTTGGATTTTGTAATAAAGAAATACGAAAAACAGTAAAGAAATATTTACAGACAATATTTTTGTGACTTCGTGTAAGAGGATCATATCAGTTTATGAGACATGTCACTAACACCGATAAGCTTGATTACATTTTTAGTTCAAAACAATTCACCTAGATTGTCAGTATATTTGTCCACTTAAATTTTCACATAAAGTTCAATTGATCCGAGATACGATATTAATGTCTTAGATACTAGCTTATTCGTGTGTCTCACTACTTGAATATACTCCCATATCCAGATCCCAATATTCAGTCTTACAGGTGAGTATACCACAGCTGATATCTGTATAGGGGTTAAATGCGAGGGCCGTGAGAGCTCAGGTCGATACTTCCGTATACGCAGAGAGATGACGGCTTCGACTTTTCGGTGTGTCCCCTTTAGAGGATCTTTTAGATTTCAACAGCAGCGACTATCAATTTTATTGTTTCATCATCATGCTGAGGGCGAAGCTATGTTTCAAGCTTTTGCGGAAAGCATTATCCGGGGACTAGGTCAGTACTTCCATGCAGCAGAAGTCCCGGGATAATACCCCAGATATCACTGAGCATAAAGACCTAGTATCTCAGAATAAGGGACCTTTCAAACAAGATTTCAGGGGTTACCTATATATCCAAGTTTGTGTTAACCCACAGAACAAGCAAGTTTGAAATTTAGTTTATATCTCGTCACAATTTACTAAATGTGTAGAAACCTACCGACATATCCACAGTAAGACTGTTTATCACATTTTATCTTTACATTTCTTTAGCATGTTGTGACAGCCTACTCATGTAGGATCGTTATACGACCTGACGTGTCGATCAGAAGAGTGCTCAGACAGAATCAGAGGCGGTATTCATTGATTCTGTCTTTGTTCAGCTTGATTTCACTAATTTGTCTCTGTTTATTGCTCTTTATAACAAGTTACAAGCTCTGGAGACGATTTGGCAGGGCTTCACCGTACCATACAAGACCACAACTCTTTTCTATAGGTTTCGCTTAAATGATCCTATTTATAGGGTGAAGGTTTCGCTTCAGTGTACATGTCATACAAGCGAAACCTCCAAGTGACATTCAAGCGGAACTATATTGATGACATATAAGCGGAACCTCTACCTATGTCACTATAAGCGAAACCTCTATACTAAACACCTACAATCTCCTGTTTTCTCGTACAATGAGCCCTAATATAACATTCTAAGACTAAGACTTGATCCAAGACGAAATCAACAGATGTAGTGCACCAACAGACTCCCCCTCAGATGTTGATGGAGTCGTTCATCAAGTCTTTGGCAACTTCATATCTGCACTTCTTCAGTCTTGATCAGTCTCTGGGCTTCTCTCGCTGTATCTAAGACTCAAACAAAGATGTAGTCGACAGACAACTGCACCAACAAACTCCCCCTTGGATGTTGACGGAATCTTTAGTGAGAGTCTTCAACATGTCAGCTCTTCAATCTTGATCGGTCTTTTTCAGGAACTCTTCTTGGAATCTTGTCTTCTTCAGGAACTTCTTCCTGGAATCATGTACCTGGATCTTTCTCTGGCTCTAACTCTCGTCAGACTCCCCCTAACATCGAGCTAGGATCGCTGTCTGGTATTTGTTATCACCATTGAAATCAAATCCTGGCTTTATCAGTTTAAGCTCTTCTCAGGTTCTGATGTATCTCCTGGCTTTTCGTAGCAACAGGATCAGAAACCTGCACAACTCTAACACTCTATCACAAACAAACACAATTGTGATTCAACTTAATGAATCAACTAATCAATCGAGAATCTTCACATGTAAAACTTATCAAATCTCTCCAAAATCTGATTAAACATTTCAAACCAAATTAACCAAACCATCTGTTCATCATGTTCATCCTTTGGGATTTTGAATTTCAGCTCTCCAACAACAGTTGTCGAAAATCTTTTTGGATTTTTCAAAATGAAACATAAATGAAATAACAAAAATTAAATACAGAAATGAAATATGTACAAGCATATTTTTGTGAGTTTGCGAAAGAGGATCAGATCGGTTTTGAGACACATCACAAGCACCGTTAAGCTTTTAATCGTTTTAAGCTCTAAACGATTCACATTGATTGACGATATTGTTGTCCTCTTAAGCTCAATCTAAAAACTTTCGAAATGCTTACCGATACGTTTAGGTATATTAATTTTGCACTAAATTCTTATGGACCCCACGATCTCAGCATATTCCCTCATCATGCAATACACTAACTCAAGTAATGCCTTTAAACTTTTATCAACAGTGATTTGTGCGAAAACAAAGCAGAATGTTTAAACATTAACAATCAGGTCGATACTTCCGTATACGCAGAGAAAGTCCAATGTTTAAACAAAATAAGAAAATAAAAATAAGTTGAAGTTGTTTAGGCTTTAACCACCAGGTCGATACTCCCGTATACGCAGAGGAGGTCCAAAGCTTAAACGAAACACCAAAGAAAATAAAGCAGAACGTTTAGGCAATAACATCCATGTCACACCCCGACCACGTAAAACAACAAAACGTGGCGGAAACGTCGGGGAGTGTTGTAACAGAATCATTGTTTCACAACCATGGAATAAATAATTTTATTTTATTGAATAAATGAACTCATTGTTTAAATACAATCAAATAAGTACAACTATTATCTTTCAAGTTTAAAGTCGCTAAGGCACGAGTCCATCCTAAGTGTAGCATATATCATCAGTCATCACAAAGCAGCACCTGAAACATGTGTAAAAATAGGTACGTCAGCATAAAAATGCCTGTGAGATACATAGGTTTTATTGATTTAGGATTCATGACTTATAAGTTTAAAGAAAAGGTTTTAATAAAAATAGTCATGATCCTTGAAAAAGGTTTTCTTTTATAAATCATTTATAAGAAATCAGATGATATAGAATAATAATACATAGGAAATTAAATGAGTAAATAGAATAAGTTTGTATAAAAATATATTGTTTTGAAAAACAATATTTTGATAAAAAGTTTCATAGTATATATAAAAATATACTTCGGTTTTAAGAAAGTTGAATAAGTTGTATATTAAAATATATTTTAGTTCCAAAACCATTAACCCAAGTGTACTAAATAACGCCACGGTATGTAATGCGATGAAAACACTTATATATAAGAAGTACCAGCGGCGTATCTACCATGTTTTCATCATATTACACTCGTCCCGTTATCTAAACACTAACCAAAAACCAGTCATTAAGTAAATAGTATATTAACCATACTTTAGTTGGTAACATAAATAAGTTTTCAGTAGTATATCAAAAGTATACTTTGGATTTATAAATAACATATTAAACTATGTTTTGGTTTGAAAATAACATATTAAAACTTGTTTTGGATTATGAAGATGACATATCAAACTATGTTTTAATGATTAACAAAATATATGTTGGTTTTTGTACAATATCCCATATGAGAGCATATCAAACTATACTTTTGGGAGTATAACTTCATATACAAAAATAATGTGATTTAAGATTTCATTCAGACCTAGTGTATCAAAATACACCTTTGAGACTATAGAAATACCACAAAGGCGATCCCTATTTAGATGGAGCAACAAATTGGTTTCAGACATTCCATGACAACAGGAATGGGGTGTCAAATCCTATAGCGCTATATCATACTACCAGCCGGTCTGGTGAACAAAAATAAGTACTATTCCAACAATTAATTTCATAATCTTTGAAAAATCAGTGTTTAAACCATAGATAGTCATTTAGTTTGTCAAAAGATAAGTACTAACATGTATAATCAATTATACTTTGAAATCATGAAAATAACAGATAGGTACACATGCTTCACCCCAAAACAGTTGAAAACAGTAAAAGAGGGGACTATGTACTCACTTGAGAGTGCTTAGAAGTCTTGAGCAACTACCAAGCAAGCTAGAGGAGTCCCGGAATCAAACGGCACCTAGTATAGATAACTACGTAAAAAACCAGACCTAAATCGGGAGATCGGATAGTATGAGGTCTCGTAAACCAAATGAGTGTGGGAACTCATATGATATGATTTAACAAGGCCTACATACTAAAATGAAACCTATCCTAAGTGCTTACGACCCATCACGACCCGTTTAGGTAGCTTGTGCTACTTTAACGCGTCGTTTGCGTAAAACGCGTTCGAGACGTCTAACTAGCCCTATGACAAGTATTATATGCCAAAACATGTTTAAATATGTTACATAATCAGTTATGTGAGAAAAATTTAGGTTACATATGCTTAATTACCAATTATGTATGAAAAGGGCATTTTGGTAATTTACCTAAGGCATATAAACTACTTATCATACAACTACTTAAACGAAGGGACCATAAGGTATAACCTTAGAAGGTTATTCCCTATACAACTATGGTCACTAAACATGTTTGGTCGGATCCTAATGATGGACCAAACGGGTCAGGTTCGAAAGTATAAGCGATTGTTTAGATCGCTTACCTTACGACCCTACATAAGCACTAATCTAAAAAGTGACGAGCTAAACATGCTAAAACATGTTTAGTTAAGTTAGAAAACAGGTTTGGTATTAAAACAAACGGTTTTAATACCCTAGAGTAGTTTGGTTACAAAATACGCAAGAAAACGTATTTTGGCCGAAACTACGACTCGTCACTGAGCCTAGATAACATGGTAATCAGTAGGTATAGTCACTAGGGACTATGACCATCGTGATTACGCTCACGTTATGAAGTTCAAACGAACTTTGCATTAACCATAAACTGGTCAATGCAGAAAGTCAAACGCAGTTTGACTTTAACGACAAAAACGAATGAAAAACGCGAAAGAATACTTACAGAAGGTCCCCGCAAGTTTTGAACCCGATTCTCTCTCAGGTAGGAAGCATATACTTCCACTTAGAGAGCTTGAATCAGATTCAAATGTGAGGAACGAATGAAAACATGGTGGGTATTTATAGGAAATCTAGAACCGTTGGGCTCGTTCATCGTAAAACGAGCTTCGATCTCATCCGTACACATGTGCCCATGGTTTTGTGAAACCATGGGAGCCCATAGTTTCATTAAAACCATGTGCAAATGAGGGGAACAGCTGGAAAAAGCTGGAATTTAGATTTTTCATTTTGGTCCCTTCCTAAGATAACTATGGCAGAATGTCAATTTTGGTCCCTGAACTTCAGAATCTTGCATTTCGGCTCATTTTTGACACGTTTAAGCCCCGTTAACCTTATTTCAAGGCTCTAAAATGAATTTAAAGTATAGGGAACTTGAAATGTGCTAAAAAATATCCCGGATGTCGGCTCGTTTGGTCGTACGGTTGCGTTGTTCGGTAAATTACGACGGAAGTCGTAACGAACGCAAAAACGATCCAAATTAAGCGACGAATGGAATTTTTTCATGCCAATCATTAAAATAAAGTATTTTAAAGATTACATAAATTTTGGATGTCCGGATGTATTCAGAGCGTAAGATATGAGCGAAAATGCAAACTTGTGCACTTTTTGACGCTTTTAGTCCCTGAATGACCAAAAGTTTATTTTTGCACACCAAACACCTCAAAGCCTATTTCTAAGCTATGTAAGGGATATTTAGGGCATATTTAACTTATGATCAAGTTCCGGAAGGTTTGTTACTATACAAATCGGTATAGTTTTGCAGTTTGACATAATTAGTCCCTGCGATCGAACAAACTTGATTTCAACACACCAAACCCTCCAAAACTTGTTTCTAAGTTATGTAAAGGTTATTTAAGGTATGTTAAGCCTATTTCACTATTCCGGAGTGTTTGTTGCATTTAACTGGTTATACTTACACATCAGTTTGCGTATAACCTTCCAGAAAGCGATGTAAGGCTTGAAATCGGACAGGAATTGATATGTGCGAACGATGCACATATTTTTACAAATCCCAAGTATGAAATACAATATTTCATTGATTTGGCATTTGTTTGATGGTTGAAGTGACACAGGTGTCACAGTCTCCCTACTTTAGGAAATTTCGTCCCGAAATTTAATTTTAGGGGAACTTGTGAAGACAACTATGATGGTTTCGCTTTCGAATGAATCCCTCGAACCCTAAGTATAACTCTGGGCCATGTTAGGATTCTTAGCGAAATTGACAACTATCAAAGTGAAGTCCTTGTAGTAACAAAATATGGAGTTTCGAACTATGGACAGAAGAACGTTTCTCATAAAGACTTATCATAGGAAACTTGTGTGTGCTTGAAATCAGAATTGGGGAGTGTAAGATAAAATGACATCGGTCAAGGTCCAAGACTTCTCCCGTATCATTACTCTTGTCACTATAGGTCTTAACACATGACAAAACTTCTTGTGGTTTCTGTGTACTGAATTCCATAATTATGTAGGCCCCATAATTACGTAATTCCTTGCACAGTCCGCACAGTTCATTTCATAATGCGTAAGGGAAAAAATCAATTGAATAAACATGAAGCGATTTGACTAGACCACCAAAGATCTTTTTAACTAGATCAATGAACGATCTTTTTAACTAGATCAACACATGATCTCCTTAACTAGACCGTCGTACGATCTCCTTAAATAGACCACTTAAAGGGATCTTTTCAATTATATCATCACATGATATTTCTAACCAGATTTTCAAATCAATCTGTTTAACTAGACCACTCAAGGGGTCCAATTATAGTATAGTACTTTAAAACCCAAGGGACTTTACTACGGCGTAGAAGTCCATTAAGGATTTAAGATAGTACCTTTGGATATCCTACTATGAATCCCTCATATAAGATATGGAAGATTTTATGAGGATTTGGATGGATCACACAAAACATATAAGAGAACATATAAGCACATAATCACATAATTAGTTAACTTGATATTTAATTTGTTATCTTTGGACACGGATAATTAAAGCACACCAGGAAATCCAATCCGTGGATTTTATTTGGCACTTTAATCATTAAGAATCTATCTATGGGGATAGAAGGATCTTCAACAGGATTTTGGCTTTGTTTCTTAAAAGAAACGAGCGTTAAAGGTTCTTGGGGAGATCACAAGTGATCATAATAATGACAGAACCACACGAGTAGTTTGTCTTTGTGTTGACATCATAAGGTTGCATCAAACATTCATACAATTGCATCAGTTAAAAATAAAAACGATGAATTTTTATTTATATAACAACTGACTTGTCTTTAAATGTCAAAAGATAACAACCAGAGGAAATAACAAACACTAATTGTTCACTGCTGCATCATTGTTTACGTTTGCCTCATTGATGTTAAATGCTCGTCACACGCGCTGGAGGTATGTTAACGAGTTTTGGGCAATTGTTTCTGTAGTGAGTAAGGTCACCACAATTATAACATGACCCCGGTGGGAACCGTGCTTGAACAGCAGCAGGGTTTGCAGCAGCTTGATTTGCATAACGGCAGACATTGATCAAATGTCCCAACCGCCCACAGTGGGTACATTTGTGACACTGCTCCTGCTCCAGATGATGACGGTTGCACTTGTTGCACAAAGGTGCGGTACCAACATAGTTTTGCCTTTTACGAGGTTGTGCTGGCTGGTTTGGTGCAACCTGTTTCTCTTGAGCAGTGATGGCGCAGTTTTGAGAAGCCTTACGCTTCTTCTTCTTGGATCCTTCAACCTGCTTTTCCTTTGGCTCAGCTGGAGCAGTCTTGTCGGATGGTCTTGGGTCGCCTTTTCAAAAAAGCTTTTTCTTCCTGATGTGGGATTCAGTCAGAGTGGCAGATAATTCAATGGCTTGTCTGATAGTAGTAGGGTTGCTGCCAATAACAATATCCTGAACTAGGTCAGGAAGACCATCAATATATTTCTCAATCGCCTTATCCACAGGTGTAACCATAGCAGGACATAGCAGGCTCAATTCCTCATAGCGGTCAGTATAGGCGCGATGCTCACCGCTGTCTTGCTTCAGGTCATCAAATTCCCTTTCTAAAGCCCTCAATTCATGACGAGGACAAAACTCCCTCATCATAAGAGCCCTAAGCTCAGCCCAAGTTTGTGCTAATGCGACCTCAGCACCACGGTCCCTCATAATTCCGTTCCACCATGTGAGAGCCCTCTTCTGAAATACACTAGATGCAAACTCGACTTTCCGATTTTCAGGGCACTGAACGTGACGAAACGTACTTTCAATGCTTTCGAACCACTGTAGGAGCCCAGTTGCTCCTTCAGAAACGCTAAATTTGAGGGGGTTAGCTGAATTGAAACTTTTGAAATTGCAGGGAGCATTCTGGTTGTTGTTGGCTTGGTTCACTTGAGCTATAATGTTTGGGAGTGCGGCAGCCATGTGCTGTGCCAGAATATCTGCCATTTCGGCATTTGAGAGCGGATTTTCGCGCCGAGGAGGCATTCTAGGAAGGAAAACAAGTGAAAGGATTAGACAAAAAGAATGAGACGAGACAAAATTGATGAAAGCGAAGATGGCGGTCATTTGTTTGTTACTACAAAGCAACAAACGACACATGGTGATTAATCAAAGTAAATAGGTCAAAAATAATGCATCGCGAAGAGATGCTCGCCTATAAGTGGACACTCACCCCAAGAGTTCCCAGGTAAGAGTGACTGGTCCGATACTGCGGATTTGTACGAACACTCTAGCCTTAGACAGAAAACTCAGGGTACAGGCACCCACCCTTCCAGTTTGCACGTGTTCACATTATTTAGACCAAACTTTGATGGGATTTTGAAAACTTAAAGGGTTCAAAACCATATAATAAATCATCCTAGAACAGATGATTAGTTTTCAAAGCGGGATAGAAATTTGTGTTCTTATTGTGGTTGTCACTTAAGAATAAGTGACGGTATTGTTTTAAAAGCTAAACACAAGATAACTTGTGTTAGGGTCCTAGGAAGGTTATAGTCTAGGTCAAAAAATTACTAATAACCTAATTCCCTATAACCATTGGCTCTTATACCAACTTTTCTAGTCACACCCAGGTCATTACTAATAACCTAATTCCCTATAACCATTGGCTCTGATACCAACTTTTCTGTCACACCCCGACCACGTAAAATAACAAAACGTGGCGGAAACGTCGGGGAGTGTTGTAACAGAATCATTGTTTCACAACCATGGAATAAATAATTTTGTTTTATTGAATAAATGAACTCATTGTTTAAATACAA
Organism: Helianthus annuus; assembly: GCF_002127325.2. Classification (NCBI taxonomy): domain Eukaryota; kingdom Viridiplantae; phylum Streptophyta; class Magnoliopsida; order Asterales; family Asteraceae; genus Helianthus; species Helianthus annuus. The sequence continues at coordinate 65,068,096 of NC_035440.2, read as the reverse complement.
TCAAATAAGTACAACTATTATCTTTCAAGTTTAAAGTCGCTAAGGCACGAGTCCATCCTAAGTGTAGCATATATCATCAGTCATCACAAAGCAGCACCTGAAACATGTGTAAAAATAGGTACGTCAGCATAAAAATGCCTGTGAGATACATAGGTTTTATTGATTTAGGATTCATGACTTATAAGTTTAAAGAAAAGGTTTTAATAAAAATAGTCATGATCCTTGAAAAAGGTTTTCTTTTATAAATCATTTATAAGAAATCAGATGATATAGAATAATAATACATAGGAAATTAAATGAGTAAATAGAATAAGTTTGTATAAAAATATATTGTTTTGAAAAACAATATTTTGATAAAAAGTTTCATAGTATATATAAAAATATACTTCGGTTTTAAGAAAGTTGAATAAGTTATATATTAAAATATATTTTAGTTCCAAAACCATTAACCCAAGTGTACTAAATAACGCCACGGTATGTAATGCGATGAAAACACTTATATATAAGAAGTACCAGCGGCGTATCTACCATGTTTTCATCATATTACACCCGTCCCGTTATCTAAACACTAACCAAAAACCAGTCATTAAGTAAATAGTATATTAACCATACTTTAGTTGGTAACATAAATAAGTTTTCAGTAGTATATCAAAAGTATACTTTGGATTTATAAATAACATATTAAACTATGTTTTGGTTTGAAAATAACATATTAAAACTATGTTTTGGATTATGAAGATAACATATCAAACTATGTTTAATGATTAACAAAATATATGTTGGTTTTTGTACAATATCCCATATGAGAGCATATCAAACTATACTTTTGGGAGTATAACTTAATATACAAAAATAATGTGATTTAAGAATTCATTCAGACCTAGTGTATCAAATACACCTTTGAGACTATAGAAATACCACAAAGGCAATCCCTATTTGGATGGAGCAACAAATTGGTTTCAGACATTCCATGACAACAGGAATGGGGTTTCAAATCCTATAGCGCTATATCATACTACCAACCGGTCTGGTGAACAAAAATAAGTACTATTCCAACAATTAATTTCTAATCTTTGAAAAATCAGTGTTTAAACCATAGATAGTCATTTAGTTTGTCAAAAGATAAGTACTAACATGTATAATCAATTATACTTTGAAATCATGAAAATAACAGATAGGTACACATGCTTCACCCCAAAACAGTTGAAAACAGTAAAAGAGGGGACTATGTACTCACTTGAGAGTGCTTAGAAGTCTTGAGCAACTACCAAGCAAGCTAGAGGAGTCCCGGAATCAAACGGAACCTAGTATAAATAACTACGTAAATAAACCGGACCTAAATCGGGAGATCGGATAGTATGAGGTCTCGTAAACCAAAAGAGTGTGGGAACTCATATGATATGGTTTAACAAGGCCTACATACTAAAATGAAACCTATCCTAAGTGCTTACGACCCATCACGACCCGTTTAGGTAGCTTGTGCTACTTTAACGCGTCGTTTGCGTAAAACGCGTTCGAGACGTCTAACTAGCCCTATGACAAGTATTATATGCCAAAACATGTTTAAATATGTTACATAATCAGTTATGTGAGAAAAATTTAGGTTACATATGCTTAATTACCAATTATGTATGAAAAGGGCATTTTGGTAATTTACCTAAGGCATATAAACTACTTATCATACAACTACTTAAACGAAGTGACCATAAGGTATAACCTCAGAAGGTTATTCCCTATACAACTATGGTCACTAAACATGTTTGGTCGGATCCTAATGATGGACCAAACGGGTCGGGTTCGAAAGTATAAGCGATTGTTTAGATCGCTACCTTACGACCCTACATAAGCACTAATCTAAAAAGTGACGAGCTAAACATGCTAGAACATGTTTAGTTAAGTTAGAAAACAGGTTTGGTATTAAAACAAACGGTTTTAATACCCTAGAGTAGTTTGGTTACAAAATACGCAAGAAAACGTATTTTGGCCAAAACTACGACTCGTCACTAAGCCTAGATAACATGGTAATCAGTAGGTATAGTCACTAGGGACTATAACCATCGTGATTACGCTCATGTTATGAAGTTCAAACGAACTTCGCATTGACCATAAACTGGTCAATGCAGAAAGTCAAACGCAGTTTGACTTTAACGATAAAAACGAATGAAAAACGCGAAAGAATACTTACAGAAGGTCCCCGCAAGATTTGAACCCGATTCTCTCTCAGGTAGGAAGCATATACTTCCACTTAGAGAGCTTGAATCAGATTCAAATGTGAGGAATGAATGAAAACATGGTGGGTATTTATAGGAAATCTAGAACGGTTAGGATCGTTCATCGTAAAACGAGCTTCGATCTCATTCGTACACATGTGCCCATGGTTTTGTGAAACCATGGGAGCCCATAGTTTCATTAAAACCATGTGCAAATGAGGGGAACAGCTGGAAAAAGCTGGAATTTAGATTTTTCATTTTGGTCCCTTCCTAAGATAACTATGGCAGAATGTCAATTTTGGTCCCTGAACTTCAGAATCTTGCATTTCGGCTCATTTTTGACACGTTTAAGCCCCGTTAACCTCATTCCAAGGCTCTAAAATGAAGTTAAAGTATAGGGAACTTGAAATGTGCTAAAAAATATCCCGGATGTCGGCTCGTTTGGTCGTACGGTTGCGTTGTTCGGTAAATTACGACGGAAGTCGTAACGAACGCAAAAACGATCCAAATTAAGCGACGAATGGAATTTTATCATGCCAATCACTAAAATAAAGTATTTTAAAGATTACATAAATTTTTGGATGTCCGGATGTATTCAGAACGTAAGATATGAGCGAAAATGCAAACTTATGCACTTTTTGACGCTTTTAGTCCCTGAATGACCAAAAGTTTATTTTTGCGCACCAAACACCTCAAAGCCTATTTCTAAGCTATGTAAGGGATATTTGGGGCATATTTAACTTATGATCAAGTTCCGGAAGGTTCTTTACTATACAAATCGGTATAGTTTTGTAGTTTGACACAATTAGTCCCTGCGACCGAACAAACTTGATTTCAACACACCAAACCCTCCAAAACTTGTTTCTAAGTTATGTAAAGGTTATTTAAGGTATGTTAAGCCTATTTCACTATTCCGGAGTGTTTGTTGCATTTAACTGGTTATATTTACGCATCAGTTTGCGTATAACCTTCCAGAAAGCGATTTAAGGCTTGAAATCAGACATGAATTGATATGTGCGAACGATGCACATATTTTTACAAATCCCAAGTATGAAATACAATATTTCATTGATTTGGCATTTTTTTGATGGTTGAAGTGACACAGGTGTCACAATCCAGGTCGATACTCACGTATACGCAGAGGATGTCCAATGCTTAAACAAAATAAAGAAATAAAACAAGTTTAAATCTTTGCAAAATGAAATACACAATCACAGTGTCATTTTTAGCAAAGTTGTGAAAGCTCACAAACTTAACCAGTTTTTATGCTTTTGGCATTCAGCAATTACTGAGTAGGCACACAATCAAGAAGGACAAAACTAAGTACTATGCTTTTGATCATGTTTTCCACTCGAACTAGGCTTTTTCTTTATGTTTGTATCGTTATCGCAAATCTACTAGTCTATCTGAGCCTATCGTCACATCTTTAGTGAGACCGTTTATCACTTTTAGACTTTCCATTTCTTTAGCATGCTGTGATAGTCCACTGATGTACTATCATTTCCTCTTTTTCTCAACAAAACTCGTTTTTGACTTTTTCGATGTTTTTGACATTTTCAAATTTCTAATTTTTTTTAAAATTTTACTCCCCCTAAAATCAAAATATGTTTCAATTTTGATTTTCTGGGAAAATTTGAAACAAACTGTACAAAGTTTAACAACATGATATCGAATCGCTTCAATTCGTCATCCTCTTGGCATAAACAATCAGAACTCGCCCTCACAACAAACTATTTTCCCATTATGATTTCAAAACATTTAATTTTGTTTTAATCAAAATGGTTTTTCCGGAAAATAAGTTTGTTTACCAATCATTTGTAGGTTCGGGGTTACTTCTTCACATTGTTTTCAACACACACATGACAGATTTTACAACTTCAGTTTTAGATCTCAAACAACACTTGTAGAAAATCAAGTACAACTTAATGTCCCTGATTTACCACATGTAAGGTGAAAAATCACCAGAGTGAAATTTCTCAAGAAATGTGCCGATTCATGTTCCACGCTTACCAACCTGGGAACTCCGGCAAGTCAGGTTTTTCATTTAAACAGATTCACCCAAGCCTGACGGTCCTTGGGTGATTTCGAATTCTTGTTCAACAATAGTGGAAAGTTTGGATCATCCATTGTTAAACCTGAATTCTCCTTTTTTACCTCAACACCAGGCTCCTCTGGTTTTGACAGACCAGAATCATTGCCTGCACATGGCTTGTCTGATTTTGACAAATCAGATTCATCGCCTGAAGGTGGCTTGTCTGACTTTGACATGTCAGATTCATCGCCGACCATTTTCTTCTTTTTCTATTCCTCTTTCGTCCTCAGATTTGTATCCGATGAATTCGTCTTGCTTGACTTTGCAATCGAAGGAGTCGATTCATCAGAACTCTTATTTTTACCAACAGTTGAACCCGAGGACAAGATCTTCTCAAGATACTCTCTCGCCTTCTTTCTCTTTTTCCTCAGTCTGTCTTTCTGCCCCTGTGAAAGTTTAACTTTCTTTTCTTGAATTATCTGTTCTTGAACTTTAGGTTTTAGAATCTTCTGTTCATGGGGCTTGACTTTGACTGGAATCTTTGCCAATTTCTAAGACTTAGCCCTCAATCTGTCATTCGATCTCCTTGGGCAATCTCTGGCAATGTGACCTCTAATTTGACAATTATAGCATCTTCTGGTCTCATAACTCCAAATCTGGCAGTTAACAGCAATGTGTCCTTGATAACCGCATCGGTAACACACTCTGTTATCGTACCATGTACCACCTTCACACCAAACGCTCAGATCCTAGCATTGTCTGGCTTGGTGATATTCCTTCCTCATGTTTGCTGGATTTGGATTTTGAGCACTGTGATCCGACCTGCACCACTTATTGCCAACAATTTTTGAGTTTTCAATTTTTACTTTTTGTAATTTTTCATTACGATTGAATGATTGATCTGATGAACTTTTATTATCTTTTTGAACATTTTTCAAATTTTTAATTTTTTGTTTCTGTTCTACTTTCTTCTTCAAAGGATTTTTCTTAGAGCATTCTCCCTTTTCAGTCGATTCTAGAACAGTTTTCTGAAAATTTTCTTTTACATCATCAGATTTCTCATCACAATCTTCAACTTTGACATTGTTAAAGTTTGTGACATCGTCACTTATTGGAACAGAATTGATTGGTTTTGGACAGGGAAAATTCAAACTGTCTGATGCAGTCACAAAACCTATCAATTTCTTTTCAAGTTCATCAATCTTGTTTCTTGAATTCTCGGCTTCATTTTCAAGCTGAGATATCCTTTCAAGATGAGACTTGATTGATTTTTCATTCTCATTTTTCATGTTTTCAAGAACAGTCTTTTCATTTTCCAAAACTTGTATCTGTTCTTGAAATTTCGTTTCATTTGCTTTCAGATTCTTGTTTTCCAGCTTAATCCAGAAATCCTCATCTTCTGAAGATTTCTTTTTGCTTTCAAACTCTTTTTCTAACTCTTTGATTTTCTTTTGAGCACATTCACCTTCCTTTTCCAATTTTATAATTTTCTGAAGATGGGAATTTATCATTTTTTGCTTTTCAATGTTGTTTTGACTAAAAACATTTCTCCCATCTTCAAGAATTTTCATTTGATTTTGAAATTCTTTTTCAATTCTTGATTTTTCAATTTCAAAACTTTTAATTTTATCTTTCAATTTCTGGTTTTCCAATGTCGAACTGTTAATATTACTTAACAGTTTGTCATTTTCAACTTTCAGTTTCTCACACATTTCCTGAAACATAAGAATCTGTTTAATATCAGTTTGCTTCTCGTCTTCCAACTTCTTGACTTCCGATGTCAAACTTTCTGCATCCTTCAAGAGTTTGTCATTATCAGTCTTAAAGTTGTCACATTTGAAACACACTGATGCAGAACTTGAAGATTCATTCTTCACAAATTCTTCATTCTTTGCCTTTTTCTCTGTCTTGTATGTTCCTGCACAAACAATTTTAACAAAATCAAGAGGGTTTGAATTTTCATCAATATAACATCCCCTTTTAAAGTCATATCTCATGTTCTGTTTTGCAGCAAAACACATACATATTCTTCTATCAATTTCAGAAATTACATCCAAATTGATTTTATCTAGATTTCCTAAATTCATTTCATCTAGATTTCTTATAATTTTATTCATCAATAGCTTCTTCTTATCAGAATTTTCATAATGACACTTTTGAAGTTTACTGATGAAATCAGATGGATGTAATTTCAAAAATTTAGGCTTTTGTTTTAATTTCTCTAAAACCTCATCCCATTCGGCAGGTAAAGCGTCTGCCAACTTCGATACTTTTTCAGTATCTGTCAATTTTATTCCAAATGATTTTAATTTGTCCATCAAGTAATCAAATCTCTTTCCCATCTCTTTCACAGTCTCATCCTGTTGACAAGCAAACCTCTCAAGTCTAAGAATCCAAATCTTCTTATCATCCTTTTCATACATACTTGTATGATACCAACCAAATCTATTTATCCTTTCAACCAACTCATTCTCCTTTTCATCAAACATATCTGCCATCATTCAAATAAACCCGACAAATCTTTATTGTTCACTAAAGCGAAATAGGTACTGTCCAAATAAGCGAAATCTTGTAATGGACAATTAAGCGAAATCACTTATGTTCAAACAAGCGGAACTACTTGACGGTCAACCAAGCGGAACTGATTTGTTCACAAAAGCGGAACTATCACAACTATCCCTTGAAGCGGAACCTTTCAAGCGGAACTCTAACTTGTCACTTGAAGCGAACCTTTCAAGCGGAACCACTTGACATTTGGAGCGAAACTACCTGATTTTGGAGTCACACAAGTGGAACTAGGTGTTCATAAAAGCGAAACTACCTGCTGTCCGAATAAGCGGAACCTAATCCGAAGGTAATTTGACCCATTTTTAGTCCGTAATTTGGTCCGAAATTTTCAAGGGTTTGTTAATGTCCTATAATACACAATCTGTGAAATTTTGATCCAATTTTGACAGGTAAAACTCCCTGAACTGATGAAAGAAGGTGTAGAAATCAGAATTTTTGAGCGAAAACGAACTAAACGGTAAGAACACTTCCTCCTGAGCTCTGATACCACATGTAGGATCGTTATACGACCTGACGAGTCGATCAGAAGAGTGCTCAGACAGAATCAGAGGCGGAATTAATTGATTCTGTCTTTGTCAGCTTGATTTCACTAATTTGTCTCTGTTTATTGCTCTTTATAACAAGTTACAAGCTCTGGAGACGATTTGGCAGGGCTTCACCGTACATACAAGACCACAAACTCTTTTCTATAGGTTCGCTTAAATGACCTTATTTATAGGGTGAAGGTTTCGCTTCAGTGTACATGTCATACAAGCGAAACCTCCAAGTGACATTCAAGCGGAACTATATTGATGACATATAAGCGGAACCTCTACCTATGTCATATAAGCGAAACCTCTATACTAAACACCTACAATCTCCTGTTTTCCCGTACAATGAGCCCCTAATATAACATTCTAAGACTAAGACTTGATCTAAGACGAAATCAACAGATGTAGTGCACCAACAGACTCCCTTCAGATGTTGTGGAGTCGTTCATCAAGTCTTTGGCAATTCATATCTGCACTTCTTCAGTCTTGATCAGTCCTCTGGGCTTCTCTCGCTGTATCTAAGACTCAAACAAAGATGTAGTCGACAGACAACTGCACCAACAGGATCGTGTCTCTGCCTCGTTTCTTGGGCATGCGCAGCATTCCCCTAAGGTCATACTCGTGAGTTCAGGTCGTTGGAGTCCCGTCAAGGCTTTGGTGAAGATAAAATAAAATTTGGAGCAAGTTGTCAAGGTTAGGGTTTCTACCCCTGGCTTAGCAACTTCTTTCCTTGTTTTAGCAAATATTGAGGAGATTATTCATCAAAATATTGGATTTCACTCCTGATTTGGTATAATTCTCCCTTGTTTGTTAAAGAAAATGGAGAAAATCATTGATAATATTGGTAAAATCGAATTGATCAAACAATTTAGTCGAGAGTTTGCGGTTTTCACACCTAATCTCGACTAAATCGCTTGACTCTATTCGAAAATTCGAGTGCAGTGATAGCAAAGAGTAACAGGAATATAGCACATAAGTTGGTCTGTTGGTTCCTAACTATAGTCTAGGTCTCTAAGACAAGCGACCCGACTAGGTCGTGTCTGCCTAATTCCATATAGTTATGGCTCTGATACCAATCTGTCACACCCCAACCGATGGCGGAATCATCGGGGCATGGCCCTGAGCGAAAGATTGCTTAGAAGTTTCACAACAATATCAATTACTATTTAGTTTATTAATACGTGTAACGCCCTGCGTTTCAAACATCTACATTTAGAACCTTACGTGGAATTCTATCTTTGGAAATCTGTGTTTTATACCATTCTTTCATCGTAATCGTTGTAAATACGGAACTTGCTTCGTAAATAAACTTGTACATTACACTTTTACCTAGTTAAATCATGTTTTATTTCATATTTCACCTTGTTACAAGTTAGGGGAAACATTGTTGCATATTATTACACAACTTATTAACAAAACTTACTCATTTAATGTTTAAAAAATAAAAAAAATAAAGAAATATGGCAGCCCCAATTCAGCAAAATTCAGCCCATATAGTTGGGTTTTGTGGGCTAGTTTCAAGGTGTAACCCCTTCTAAACACTTCAAAGCCCAACCCTTGAAACCTAATCCTTCCCCCTATAAATACCACTTATAACCAGCTCCCTACCACTTTGCAACCCTAAAAACTCACAAAACATCACCAAACCGTAGCTGAAAGCAAGGGTTCGAGTAGATTGACACCTCCTTCACGAAAAATGAGCATAACGTCACGTCAATTCTTATCCGATTCACTCGATTCTTTTTCCTACTTGCTTGTATAATCATGGGTTCGATTCCTAGACTCTCCTATGGAGAAATCAGACTGGAAATGCCCCGAAATCGTCCATAAACTTTCTTGTTTGTTTTTATGTTCATCAAAAACTTGTTTAAACCTATGTAACTTGTGTTCACACATCTCATACCTATGTCCTAATGCTTACAACTTATCCATGGTTGGTTAAGCTTAAAAACAAGGTTGAGACATTTAAAAATCAGAGGATTAACCTCATAAACTTGGTGTTGTTGTTTTAGGGTTTTCAACCTCACAATCATTGTTCAAACATAGCCTTTGGATACCCGCATAGTGATTATGGGACACTTGGGTTGTCCTACATTACAATCCTCACATGATGTTGGATGATTCGCTTCAATAGTTAGGGTTGTTTATGTTATTGTGAAATCCTGGTTCGGGGAACCTCGCTTGGTTGTTGTTACACCAAGGTGAAGTGGTGGTGAACATTCAAGGGGTTCCTAAATGTGGAAGGCATGTCTTTCCTTACCCGCATACATGACATCTTATGATAACCGAGGTGCCTAAATGAAGGGTCTAATCTTCTCCTCCTACTTGAATTATTGGAGAACTAAATAATATGTGTTTAGTTACCTTAACCTAAGACTAGATATATATACACTTCATTTCAGAACCTTTAATGTTGAACTCATGTTTATATGTTAAAGTAGTAGAACATCACTAAGACTAAACCTTGTTGTGATTCTTATGGGTGTTCAACTCATGAAAATATTATCATAACCCTTGTGGTTACCAAGTGTCATACAAGTGTTTGGGTTTGAAGATGATTACTTTCACATGCTATTCTCATATCTTACTTTTATGTTGTTTTTTAAAATACCGAATCTCGACTCTAAGCAAACATGAACTTTAACCCTACACATTCAACCTTCTAACCTTATCAACTCGTCAACAATTGGATAATCGGAAAACATATGCAAACTTTGTGAGTATACTCGTACTTTTCCCCTTTTACTTTTTACCATTTGGGTGTAACATGTTTACCTTATTGAAACTTACACATGAACTTTTGTCTAAACACACGAACATTCCTATAACAATGCTTGTATATGTGATGGCTTGATACTTTAAATTTGGGTGATTCTTATGTGTTGAACTTATCATTAACTTCGTACGAGCCAACCTTGACATATGTAGCGCTATAGGATTAACGACCCGCCCTCTACTGAAACTTTGGTTATGTCATGAGCAAGTTGCGTTTTCTTGGTTGATATGTTATACACATGCCATATTTAATGTTTATCTTGAATCGCATGCTTGCTATGAGGAATTGTTCACACTTTTATCTTATGCTATGTATGTACCAAACTTGTATACTCGCCTTTGCTTTTGCATTGAATTGTATTTTTAAACATGTTACAGGTTGATGATGATGAAATGAAAACGGATAGCAAAGATGCCTAGATACTCACTTAGACGTTTAGGTTTAAAGTGTTGTATCAATTTTGTTATGTTATGTTGAACAATGTTGTTATTTGCTTTTCTTGTAATGTTTTGACATTTATTTTGGAAATGAAATTTGGATTATTAAATTATTGTCACAAATAGCGTTATGATGTCTCGAGCAATCTTCACACTTCGTCTCATCCCGATGTTTCCGCCATTGGTTGGGGTGTGACAGATTGGTATCAGAGCCATAACTATAGGGAATTAGGAAAAGTAGGAATGCTTTCACCTAGTCTATAGTTTTAGAGCCTTATTCGTATGCTTTGCTTGGACTACTACATGATACCTTATTTGTTACTTATTTATGCTCTTTAAACATGTATGTTACTCATGTGTAATATTTGACATGTTATTCGTACGCATTAAAGCTTGTTCTATTATGTGTTAACACTTGTTTTTCATTTCATTATTTAAGTACCATTCTTGATATGCTTTCTTATGTGTTTATACTTGCTTGTGTATTTCCTTCAACACACACTTCCCTCATGCATTTTACTTGATTATTCTAAATCCGACAACACTCATATTGTACAAATGAGACGAATTCACCAAAATAGGCGTGAAACCCACAATTTAGTGAACGACTCTCAATCTATCTATTCTTCTTTTTACACGAGATATCGCCATTGAGCTAGGAGTGAAATCCACATCTAAATGGCAAATCTCAAATTTCAAATTCTAGTGGACCCTCGTCAACATGTCGAAATTTAAATTTTGACCCGACGAGTACCAACCACACTTAGGATACGAAATCGTCAAGTTAGGGGTGAAACCCGCACCTTGTCGACTAGTTCCACTCCTTGGTATTTATTTTTATAAATCCCGCCAAGTCTCGAAATTTTGATTGATTTGGGACATGTAGTAACCGGAAGGGTAAATACCGTTAACCGACTTGTCGGCGAGAGTATTTTACCTATTAGGCCAAAGGGATGCTCCTCAAATTCAAAAGACTTTTCGACCACTTTGGTTAGTCAAAGTTCCGTTTTGGAACCATCCAAATTTTGATCAACATGTGTTCCTAATATTTATTTTATACGATGCAATCTTTCAAACTCGAGTATACTTTTGATATTCTCTTTCATGCACACAACATATTGAACCTTTTCCATACATTTATATATATGCATGATTTCATATAATATAATTTCATATTCCTTGTAACGACGAGTGGAGACATATCATTAAGATTGGAGTGATTTCCTTACCTTGACGACTAACTCCACTCCCCTTTTTCTTAAAAAAAAACGACATCACCAACGAGTTAGGGGTGATTCCCTTACCTAGGTGATCGTTACCAAAACGTCTCTTCAAAATATCTTATTATGCAAACTCGATCATATTTTATACCCAAATTGTTTATCATTATTCAAAATGCCCACTCATACCGATTTCAAAATGCATTGTTTTATCAAACGTACTTCTTATTCTACAATCTATTTTCACTCAACTCATATACGCGAAATTCATAATCATGTCTTAAAACGTTTTATTGCTCGAACTTCAAAACCTTACGAAATGCTACCTATCAATTTAATCGGCTCAATGAAACTCTTGCCCATGAACTTCATATTCGACTTAATCACTAAAACATGCTCACCTTCTACTTTTAATCAAAATCCAACCAACCTTTCTCAAATACTTATAAGATCTTATAGAAGTTATATGATTGTTTTACCAAATACCCTTTTCAACATCAACAAATCATTTGTTAATTTTTTTAATCACTAAGTCCTTTTGCTAAATTTCTCTTCTAAGGATCCTAGTTTTCACAAGAACCTCCTAAATTCATAATTTCTTCTTTGATGAAACGAACTTACTTTTTAACGAAAACCCTTTTCCTACACCAATTTACAAAACACGTGGGCAAGAAGACTTCATAGGGACCGGACCATTTTTCGGATTACGTAAACCCTTTTAAACAAAATTAGCATTTCTATTTGTTACAAAAATACGTTATGCATAACCAACGAGTACTTTATGTTCCTTTACATATACAAACTATATTCTACCTTTCAAACCAGGCTCAATCTAATTTTGATTCGATAAACTCAACGTTTTGTTTTAAAACAACTATACATGCACATCATCATACACATTTTAGACGATATCTCGCGATAACATCATTTATATCGTTCGTATCTACATACTTAACTTTTTTTTCTCCGCAATGTCTCAACGTACACCATATACGCAATATTTATTTTTCATACCTACACCTATGTTCATACGTTTTATGCTTGTACTCATACACATACTACTTATACGTTTTACGCTTCTACTTGTACACATACAACTTACACGTTTTATGTTTATGCTCATACATACATGCGTATTCATACTTGAACTTATGCTCATACTTTCATCCTTACTCATGATTCGTACATTCGTACCTATACGCGAGCGTAATCCGAGGGATTCGCTTACGTGGGTCCCATACATGCTTAAACATAAACATGCTTACATACGACATTCTTTCTACGTACACATTCTTATTTTCAAATTCATGTATACCTTGATTCATACATAACTAGTACAAGCTATGTGGATCATGCGACGATCAGTATAATCGCGGGTGCACACGGGATTATAGTGATAGGCGTATGAGAACCATAGAGCGTACTACTGTGTATGGTAAGACACGGAACGTAACATGACCCCGAGTAACGAAACAGACGTAATGTGGTTAAAACATGGTGGATACGCCGCTGGTACTTCCTATATATAAGTGTTTTCACCATGTTACCAAACTTTCGTAAAACGTGCCATGAGAAATTCAGTGTGTTGCAGACCTTTTGGACCTAATACAACTTCACGCAACTCACAAACGCATTATATCCGATTATTCATGACGAGACTTCATCCTTAACACACTATGTTCATCTATCCAACACTTATGCTATTCACATACTTGTACTCTTTAAGAGCCATTCGTTCATTCTATACTCGTATTATTTATACAAAACTCGTTCGCAATCCAGCTTGTTTAAACATTTGAGTCCTAACTTACCTCATTACCTATAAAATAGCCTCCCTATTCTTGATTCTTGTGTAACTATACTTAGTATACCTCTATTGCTTTATTTAAAGTAACAAACCTTTTCGTTCCTCCCAATAAACAGGATTTACGAAAGTATGATTTTTTTTATACTATCCTTAAAAACTTCCCCTTGCAAATCTACCTTGATGTTCTCCGAAATTTGGTACTTTTGAAAACTTTCAAACTTCCCAAGTTTCAATTCTTAATCATCACCTTTATGCCAAAAACTCTTTCAAGCCTTCCTCTTGAATAAATTTCGGGACGAAATTTCCTAAAGGAGGGGAGACTGTAACGCCCTGCGTTTTCAAACATCCTACATTTAGAAACCTTACGTGGAATTCTATCTTTGGAAATCTTGTGTTCTTATAACCATTCTTTCATCGTAATCGTTGTAAAATACGGAACTTGCTTCGTAAATAAAACTTGTACATTACACTTTTTACCTAGTTAAATCATGTTTTATTTCATATTTCACCTTGTTACAAGTTAGGGGAAACATTGTTGCATATTATTACACAACTTAATTAACAAAATTACTCATTATAATGTTTTAAAAAAATAAAAAAAAATAAAGAAATATGGCAGCCCAATTCAGCAAAATTCAGCCCCATATAGTTGGGTTTTGTGGGCTAGTTTCAAGGTGTAACCCCTTCTAAACACTTCCAAAGCCCAACCCATTGAAACCCTAATCCTTCCCCCTATAAATACCACTTATAACCAGCCTCCCTACCACTTTTGCAACCCTAAAAACTCACAAAACATCCACCAAACCGTAGCTGAAAGCAAGGGTTCGAGTAGATTGACACCCCTTCACGAAAATGAGCATAACTCACTCAATTCTTATCCGATTCACTCGATTCTTTTTCCTACTTGCTTGTATAATCATGGGGTTCGATTCCTAGACTTCTCCTTGGAGAAATCAGACCTGGAAATGCCCCGAAATCGTCCATAAACTTTCTGTTTGTTTTTATGTTCATCAAAAACTTGTTTAAACCTATGTAACTTGTGTTCAACACATCTCATACCTATGTCCTAATGCTTACAACTTATCCCATGGTTGGTTAAGCTTAAAAACAAGGTTGAGACATTTAAAAATCAGAGGATTAAACCTCATAAACTTGGTGTTTTGTTTAGGGTTTCAACCCACAAATCATGTCAAACATAGCCTTTGATACATGAGTGATTATGGAACAACTTGGGTTGTCCTACATACAATCCTCACATGATTTGATGATTTCTCAATAGTTAGGTTGTTTATGTTATTGTGCAAATCCTGGTTCGTGACCCTCCTTGGTTGTTGTTACACCAAGTGAAGTGGTGAACATTCAAGGGGTTCCTAAATGGAAGCATGTCTTTCCTACCCCATACATGACATCTATGATAACACGAGGTGCCTAAATGAAGGTTCTAATCTTCTACCTCCTACTTGAATTATTGGACTAAATAATATGTAGTACTTAACCTAGATATATATATACACTCATTCGAACCTTTAATGTTGAACTCATGTTTATATGTTAAAGTAGTAGAACATCACCTAAGACCTAAACCTTGTTGTGATTCTTATGGGTGTTCAACTCATGAAAATATTATCATAACCCTTGTGGTTACCAAGTGTCATACAAGTGTTATGGGTTGAAGATGATTACTTTCACATGCTATTCTCATATCTTACTTTTATGTTGTTTTTAAAATACCGAATCTCGACTCTAAGCATACATGAACTTTAACCCTACACATTCAACCTTCTAACCTTATCAACTCGTCAACAATTGGATAATCGGAAAACATATGCAAACTTTGTGAGTATACTCGTACTTTTCCCCTTTTACTTTTACCACTTTTGGGGTGTAACATGTTTACCTATTGAAACTTACACATGAACTTTTGTCTAAACACACGAACATTCCTATAACAATGCTTGTATATGTGATGGCTTGATACTTTAAATTTGGGTGATTCTTATGTGTTGAACTTATCATTAACTTCGTACGAGCCAAACCTTGACATATGTAGCGCTATAGGATTAACGACCCGCCTCTACTGAAACTTTGGTTATGTCATGAGCAAGTTGCGTTTTCTTGGTTTGATATGTTATACACATGCCATATTTAATGTTTATCTTGAATCGCATGCTTGCTATGAGGAATTGTTCACACTTTTATCTTATGCTATGTATGTACCAAACTTGTATACTCGCCTTTGCTTTTGCATTGAATTGTATTTTTAAACATGTTACAGGTTGATGATGATGAAATGAAAACGGATAGCAAAGATGCCTAGATACTCACTTAGACGTTTAGGTTTAAAGTGTTGTATCAATTTTGTTTATGTTATGTTGAACAATGTTGTTATTTGCTTTTCTTGTAATGTTTTGACATTTATTTTGGAAATGAAATTTGGATTATTAAATTATTGTCACAAATAGCGTTATGATGTCTCGAGCAATCTTCACACTTCGTCTCATCCCGATGTTTCCGCCATTGGTTGGGGTGTGACAATACGTCCCATACCGTATCCTAAATAGTAAAACAAATTATTACAGATAACAACTAGTCAAATGTTCTGTTCCGACAACTCAGATTCAAACATAAATATTGATCAAATGCTTCTAGAGACTAAATCTGCAAGATCTACAGACAACTCTGCTCTAGACGCTTATTCTAAGCTCTCCTTCCTAGCAGATAAGCATCCTAATTGCCTGTCACATACGTTAAAATAAAGTCAATACATAAAATGTAAAGGTGAGCATACAAGTTTGATAATAGCATATAGAGTTCGAAATAGTTTACGCATAACCAGCACGTACACAGAGGAAAACGAAGCATGTTAATTATCGACATGGATCTATCGATACCAATGACTGCGGGTTGACTGCCCGAGGAAGTTCGCAATACATGATTACCACCGTAATCCATGAAAGTATTTGTCCTTAACAACCCCCGTGTGAACGGGTGCTGAGTCCAAATTATAGTACTATCGTCGTTAAGGCAGGTAGACAGCATTCCACGTGTAAACATAACAACAAGCATTCATTTAGTCACGTAATACATGCAGAACGGTTAGCGTTTAAATATTTGAGTAGTGTGTTCGATTGTGATTTAGATAAGTAAAGTATGTAACACCCAAAAGTGCTAAAGCAAAAAGGGTTCGAGCATACTCACAGCGATTGATTGATGGATTGAAGGGAGCGCTTGAGAGTAGGGTTAGCCTGAATAGTTCGATAGGATAACGATGAGTAACGCGTTAAATGGAAACAAGTGATGATGGGTCGAACAACCTGGTCGATCGAACTGTAGGTTCGATCGAACGGGTTGTTCGTTCGGTTAGACAGTCCGTTCGGACAGCCTGTTTGATCGACCGGTAGGCTTGATCGGTTGGACTGTTCGAGTGGATTGTTTCTTCCTTTGAGTAGGATGTGTTTGTGTATGATGGCTTGTCCTTTTGAAGTTTTCGTTGTAGTATTTGAGAACACTGAAGTGTTCTTACCTTTCAGGTCGATCGATCGAACGGCCTGTTCGATCGGCCGGCTTAACCGATCGGTTAGATACTTCAGAATGGGTCCTCAGTGGGATGTCACCTGATCGGACGGCATGTTCGATCGGGTGGCACTCCAATACATCGAACGAGTTGAAATCGATTAAGGGTTGAAGCATAGTATCTCATGATTCGAAGAGTAATGTTACCAAACAGTCGTTCGATCGAACATCACTTCGTTCAATACTATACTTCATGAAATTGTTAAAGAGTGGGGCCATGTGCTAGCCGATCGGCTGGCCTGTTCGATCGGACAGCATTCTGACCTGGTCGGTCTGTTCGTCTAACACCATGTAAATGTTCAGATCGTAAAGCGTTGTTACTTCCTACTATTCACAGTCGTAAAGCGTTTCGCATCGATTAAACATTCGATTACTTCGATTCCTTTGATTTACAACACTTACTCCACATAATACAAATAATAAAACATAAAATAGACTAATTACAGTCAAGGAAGTCAAACTTGACTTGGACTTCGACTTTGACTTTTGAAAACATGAGGTGTTACAATATCTAGCACAACTTACAAGTAATGATGCCTAAGATTCTTATAAATTAACAGTATATAAATTATTTTCTTTTAATTTTTTATTCAGTCAACCAATTATCACTTTTTATTATTTTTCTTCAAACAACTCATTATCATTTTTTTCATTTTTTACTGACTTGTTAAAATTCTTTTCCTTTTAATTTTTAATGTTTTTTTTTCCTTTACAGCCTTTTATATTCATGGGAGATAAACCAAAATAACACAAAAGGGGATGCTCATGTGTCATGTTAGTTTGTTTACTTATAAGCGAACAAACAAATGAACAAGAACAATAAAACAAGGGTTTTTGTATGCGTTTGTTCGTATTTGTTTACGAAATTAATTAAACATACATAGACTAATGAACATAACTAAACGAACAAACATAGACGAGTGATAATGAACCAATTTAAATGAACAAACGTAAACGGACATTCATAAAGATATGTAAGAAAACGAAACATGTGTTTATGTTTGTTCATGTAATTACATGTAAAAATAATGATTGTGCATATAAAAAAATAGTTAGTTAAGTAAAAATAATAATTTATAAGTGAGTTGAAACATTATGCCAATAATTTTTTTTTTTGATTGAACTAATCTATGAAGTTGTGTGAACATTAAGCATGTTATGTGGTGTGGTGATGTTCCTAATTATTATCATCATCCTCTGTATAGGTGTCACAACCCTTCATCCTCATCCACTACCCTATATATGGTGTGATTCATGACCTCCATCATCATCACCATCCTCCACCTTCCTCCAACTAATTCAAGAAGGCTCATGGTTGACACTAAAATATCCACGCTTACCATGCATGGATTGAGGGGGGGGGGATGTACAACGCGAATCATGTCCCATATGGTAATCCATGATCCAAACCACCGTTCTCGCACCCGCAACCCAGGGCCAGTCCAACATTTTTAGAGGCTCTATGCGAAGTACAAAGTTGGTGCCCTTGTGAGACTTTAACCTAAAAAAAATATCAAACGGCAATAGCAAACCCCAATATCAAGTCGTAAAATCGCAAATATTAAATCACAAAATTGTTTTTTTATGGTTACTGATCGCAAATCGCACCATCAGCAACAATCGATTACCCATAGTTTCTCCCTCATCGGCACCATTGGCAGAGGATTATTGTATTCAAGTAAAAAAGGAAAAGGGATTTGGCCAATAACACTTCAAGTTTTTGGTGTAGACATTTTATTTGTTTAGGTCATTATGCGTTTGTTCATTTACGCCAAATACGTACATATACATACCCATGGAATGTATGAAAAAAAATTGGAAGCCCCTATTTTTTGGGGGCCTTCATGCTAAGCCTATTAGTCTGACCCTACCCCTACCGAAACCTTATATAAAAATAAAATAACATGGGAAACAATATTATTAATAATATTGAGTCGATTTATAAATAAAACATTACTTTCAAAAATATATTTGCATTTAAAAATAAAATGAGTTAAACAACCTCAATAGTTTTAACATGGTTTGATTAAAAAAAAGTAAGAAAAAAAAGAAATAAAAAAGCACCCAGTTTGAAGTAAATATTTTTTTTAAATCATCCATTATTCCATTTTAGTAAATATACTTTTTAAAACAATCTTTTAGAAAAAAAAAAAAAAAAAAAAAAAAAAAAAATCTCCCAAGCAGTCAGCATAAACTCTCTTCTTCCTACGACAAGAATTATTGATACTTGTTTATAATTATTGCTTCCCTTTCAATTCTTTTCCTTCCGAGTACCTTAAACAGCCCAATATCAACGTAGCATTGTAGCAATGCGCTTTGAATATGACTGTGAAGAATATTAGTGGTTTGAGTGGGGTAATCTAGTTATGTTGATTGTGAAAATTAGATACTGTTATAGTGTTGACTGGTTGGTAAAGTCTCTTTGAAGGCTGCAGTTAGAGCTTGTGTGAAGAGCAAAAGTACGTATTGTTTTGTGTAAACTGTAAACCTCCTAGGCGTGTATATATTTTTTAGTTGATTAATAAAATTTACTAGAGGTGCCGCCCTCTTTTACACAAAAAAAAAAAAAAAATAAAAAACCATAGCAATGCCCTCGTTGAGTTCGAACCCTACAATCAAAATTATGGCAACCATGTATCTGAAAGACCGTCTTCCTCAACATTATGCCAAATATGCAAAAACAACAATCACGAAGCAACTTCGTGTTATTTTCGTTATGCCACTCTAGAAGAAGAATTAACCGAGCTTGGCAGCCGCACAACTAGTCTACAAACATTGCAAGGAACACACCAACAACTTACACGACGGCTAACCCAATAATTAGTTTAGAGCATTATGGACTGCACACTTAGAAAATGATGACGGGGGTAGCCCAAGACTAAATAAAATGACTAAATATGTAAACGCTTAAAAGGTTAAAAGGTTCAATGGTTGGAAAAGCTGAGAAGATAAAGTAAAGCAATACGGGAACAATAAATAAGTCACATCCCCAGACAGTCTCACCAACCACAGCCGTAAAAGCAACGCAGGTCCACAGAGCACATGCTATTATCCAGGGGTCAAAAGGCTTCAACCCCCGAAAGGGTAAGCCCCTCGCTGCAAGCTAGGTCACTAGTCAAATGAATGCCTCTTTGGGAGATGTCTTCTCCTATATAATTGACACTTCATTTACTGAGTGGGGACATTCCGATCAGACTTGTTTCCTTAAACTCTGGTCCTTTACATCGTGTACTTGCTTCATGCAAGTTGCTCTCATTCACATCCAACTCACGTTTATTCTCTTTGTTTCTTCATCCTTTTCTGAACACACTTCAGAATAGGATCTTCAAACAACAAAAACAAACTAGTGAACCTCCTTCCACGTCTTGCAAACGTGGGGGGACCCCACGACCTGCGTTAGGCAAGGTTAAACCCTTTAACCCTTCTGCCTAACCATCCTTGCTACTACGTTTGGTCTATTATTTGTTGCTTCAACAAGTTGGCGCCCACTGTGGGGCTACGCCGCTATTTCTCCTCAGAAAGACCTAGTAGTGTAGTTCTTCTCTCTTAAAATCGCCATGTCTGAAAGTGGATCCCCGGGTGAAGTGAATCAGGTACCAAACACTTCAACTCCGGGTAGCAGCCAAGCTCATGTGGCTATTCCAACCTCTTTCTCAACTTCGGGGAGCACACCCGAGTTTCTTACCTTTAACACTCCAACTCCTTCTAGATCCGGAGTTCCTTCCCCTAATGTTGGCGTCACTGACACCCCAACACGTATTGAACTTACCCCCGAGGGAGTTGCCAACAATTTCCTTGAGTTGAGGTCTTTCCTCAACCAGTATGTGAACAAAGAGAAGGATAAGGGAATAAGGATTCGTCTAGACTATGATGAACCTGAGCCAACGCTGTCTCCCGGACCTCCCATTCCACCTTTTACAGCCAGGAATGAAGCCGGTCCCAGTAATCCATCAAACCCTGTTCCATATTTGTCTACAATGGCAAACCCCACAACACGTCCCATTTTTTCATCTCAGCCGGTCATGAGTGGTGCCCCTCTGGGTCATGAGCTGACCCTAGATCAGCTCCTACAGTCCCCGGTAACAAGCTTTCCAGCTTCTACAGCAACCTCATGGGAACAAGCCCTGTTCGTGTTTCCATTGGCACGGAGTGCAGTTATGAGCACCCCTCTTGGAGTTAGCTACCCAGTTGTATCCGGAAGCCTCCAAGGCTTCAACCCTATGTCCCAGATGATGACCCAGATGATGGCCAGCTTCCCGTGGTAACACGTCATCAATCAAGTGCTAGCCACTTAGGGGAACAACAATGGTAATAATAATGTGGGTACAAGGGTCGAAGAAGACTTGGCCAAACCCTATAAGCCAAGTAACCTTTCATGTTTCTCACAGCAAATAGCCGATTATGATTTTCAAACAAAGATCAAGATGTCGTCCCACATCAGAACGTATGATGGGTCTGAGGACCCAGAGGACCATCTTCAAATCTTCACCGGTGCAGCAAGGATTGAGAAGTGGTCAAATGCTGAATGTTGTCTAATGTTCATGCAAACCCTTATCGGATCTGCCAGGATCTGGTTTAACGATTTACCTGCTCGAAGCATTCGAAGCTTCGATGACCTTAGCAAGGGTTTTCTGGCCAACTTCTCACAGCAGAGACGATATGTCAAAGATGCGACAGTCATTTTTCAAATAAAACAACGTGACAATGAAAGTCTTCGCGAGTTTATTGAACGATACAAGAAGGAAGGTCTGACCTATGTAGGGGCAGATGAAAAAATGAGGGTTGCCGGTTTCATGAACGCTATCACCTCGAAATATCTCACAAGAGATTTCAACAAGTCCCTGCCAAGACCTTGGAAGAAGCTCTCGAAAGGGCAGAATCCCACATTCGGGGAGAGGAGGCGGTTGACATTAAAGAACAAAGGAAAAGAGGGTCTAGCTGGCAAAGTAATAGCCCAGCCAGAAAAAGAGGGAACTATAGCTCCTATGACAGACGACAGAAGGGTTCAGACCATCGAAGGTCTGAAGGCCAGAACCCTCCAACCAGGGAGAAAAGCATGAGCTTCACCCCCCTCACAAAGACTCTCCAAGAAATCCTTGCAAGAGAAGAAGTCAAGCAGAACTTTAGGCCTCCTAGGCCTCTTCCCAAAAGCAGGAAAAATGAGAACTCTACACAGTTCTGTGAGTTTCATGAAGAAAAGGGTCACCACACCAACGATTGCTTACAGCTCAAGAAAAGAATCGAAGAGGCTGTTAAGTCCAGGGAACTCGCTCATTTGGTAAAAGGGTTCGGGACAAAATGGCTGAAGGAAAGGGAAAGGAAGTCAATATGGTGGACTCTGATGAAAAGGTTCCTCATAAAAGGCAGCGGTTGGAAGCTTGGGAGCTTCAATGTGTTTGCTTACCCCCAACAGAAAAAGTCCCCCTTTCAGGCCCTCTCGTTGTAGAAGCTACTATTGGAACATTGAAAACATATAGGGCATACACAGACACGGGGGCAGCCACTGAAATCATGTTCGAGAAATTCTTTAACCGTTTAAGTAATGAAGAGCGATCAAGGCTTCAACCCTCCGGAACCTCCATAAAAGGTATTGCCGATATCCCCCTCAAGCCTTTAGGGCATCTGACACTGAATGTTTGTTTCAGCGAAGGTCAGAAGGAACGAGTCCAGCCACTCACCTTTGTGGTTATCAACATACCTTTAAACTATGATGTGATCATAGGAAGACCGAGACAATGTGCCTTCTACATGGCCGTGTCCATTAGACATGGCACGGTAAAATTCCCAACTGAGAGGGGGATAGCAACCCTTCAACCCTCTCAAGAGGCATACATGGTTGAAGGCGAAAGTCCCAGAAGTGAAGAAGACAAGCAAAGGCTTATCATAAATCCTAAGTACCCTGAACAAAGAATAAGGGTCAATCCAAGCCTTTCACAGGAAACTCTCTCTTATCTGGAGCAATTGTTGACACATTACAGCGATGTCTTCACTTGGTGTCTAGAAGACATGACAGGAATCCCCCGAGACATTGCTGAGGAAGACGAAGAGAAGACGGCATTCCACACCGATAAATGAATCTTCTGTTACAAGAAGATGCCCTTTGGACTCAAGAACGCTGGAGCAACCTACCAACGTCTGGTGGACAAAGCTTTTGCAAACCAAATTGGCAAAAACATGGAAGCCTATGTCGATGACTTGGTAATCAAAAGCAAGACGGAATATCAAATGCTTGACGACATCCAAGAAACTTTCAAAAATCTCAGAAAGGTTAACATGAAACTTAACCCCGAAAAATGCTCATTTGGATTCGAAGAAGGAAAATTCCTGGGTCACATTGTCGGAAAATAAAGCATCAAGGCCAACCCAAACAAAGTAAAAGCTGTCCTCGAAGCCAAGCCGCCAAAAACCAAAAAAGAGGTTGAAAGCTTAAACGAGAAACTTGCTGCCTTGAAGCGTTTCACCTCCAAGTTGGCTGAAAGGTCCCTACCCTTCTACAAAACACTAAAAAATTGTTCTGATAAGAAGGATTTCAAGTGGACTGAGGAAGCTGAGGAAGCCTTCAACCAAATGAAACAGCATCTTGCTTCCTTGCCAGACATTGCAGCTCCAGAAATGGGAGAGTTAATTTCAGTCTATCTATCGGCTGCTAAAGAGGCTATAAGTGCAGTCCTTACCATCGAACGAAACACGGCTCTGGTACCTGTTTACTCCTTCAGCAAAACTTTAAAATTGGCTGAGAACAAATACCCTCACCTTGAAAAGCTTGCCCTAGCCCTAGTTCAAACAGCTAGAAGGCTTAGGAGGTATTTCCAAGCACATCCTATACAAGTGGTCACTGACCAACCTATTAAAAATGTGCTTGAAAAACCTGAGAACTCAGGAAGGTTGGCAAAATGGGCGGTGGAGCTAGGTGAATACAACATCACCTATGTCCCACGAAAAGCTATCAAAGCCCAAGTCTTGGCCGACTTCATTGTGGAAGTCCCAAACCAAATAATTAACGAAGTAAACACTACCACCGCTGAACCCTTCAACCCTGAAGCTTGGAAGCTCTTCACCGATGGAGCTTCAAGCATTGAAGGGTTAGGGGTTGGGCTAGTTTTAATCAACCCCGAAGGGTTGGAATTCACATATGCTCTTTGTTTTGATTTTCAGACCACCAACAACGAGGCTGAATACGAATCACTGATCGCCGGTTTAAGGCTGGCCAAAGAGATGAAAGTCCAAAAGCTTGAAGTGTTCACAGATTCATTACTAGTCTCGAGCCAAGTCAACGATAGCTATGTTGCCAAAGAACCCAATATGAGAAGATATAAGGAAAAATCCAAGGAGTTGATGAATACCTTCCAAACATGCAGTATCAAACAAATTCCCAGATCACAAAACAAAAAGGCGGATGCCTTAAGTAAGCTAGCATCTCTCACCTTTTCCCACCTCACCAAGAAGGTGTTGGTAGAAGTGTTGAAGGCTCGATCGATTGATGAATTGGAGGTTCAAGACGTAGTCACCGAGGAAGATCCAAATTGGATGACTCCCATCAAAAAATTCCTTCAAAATGGTGAACTACCCAAAGATCAAGTAGAAGCCGAAAGGGTTAAAATCAAAGCAAGGCATACGTGTTACAGGGAGAAACCCTCTACAAAAAGGGTTACCTTGCCCCCTTGCTAAGATGTGTTGGTCCCGAGCAAAGTAAGTATTTGATCAAAGAAATTCACGAAGGCGTATGTGGAGCCCATTTTGGAGCTAGGTCGGTGGTTGCAAAACTCATGAACCTTGGATATTTTTGGCCCTCGATGCATCGTGACACCACTGAGCAATTGAAGAAATGTGATGCTTGTTAGATTCATGCACCAATCCCAAAAAATCCCAAGCATGATCTTGTCCCAATAACCTCGGCATGGCCATTCCATAAGTGGGGAATGGACATTGTTGGACCATTCCCTCCAAGCAAAGGAGGAGTAAAATTCTTGCTAGTGGCAATAGATTATTTCACCAAATGGCCCGAGGTTAAACCCCTCACAAAGATCACAGGCAAACAGGTTATTGACTTCGTTTGGGAAAACATCATCTGTCGTTATGGATTGCCGGGAGTGATTGTCACCGACAACGAGAAGCAATTTGCTGAAAAGCCTTTTAGCGTTTGGTGTAAAGAGTACAGGATCAACCAGATCTTCAGCTCAGTGGCTTACCCACAATCAAATGGCCAGGTCGAAAGGGCAAATCGAAGCATAGTGGAAGGTATCAAGACAAGATTAGGAAGATATGAAAGCAACTGGCTCGAAGAATTGCCTAGTGTTCTATGGGCAATTAGAACAACCGAAAAAACAAGCCACAAGAAAACACCTTATAGCTTGGTATTTGGATCCGAGGCTGTAATCCCTGCTGAAATAGGAGTTGTAACCCAACGAATTGTCAACATGGATCCCGAAACAAACCAAAAAGAGACCATGTTGAATTTACAACTCCTAGAGGAAGCTCGAGATCAAGCCGCAATTCAAGAAGCCAAGTATAAGCAACAAATGGAAGCCTACTACAACAAGAAAGTCAAGAATGAACGATTCAAGTCAGGGGACCTAGTCCTCAGAAACAATGAAGCTAGCAAAAAAGAAAATCAAGGAAAGCTTGGCCCAAAATGGGAAGGTCCATACACCATCCTTGAAGCACACAAGGGTGGATCCTACAAGGTAGCAGATTCAGAAGGCAAAAGGCTTCCAAGGCATTGGAACGGCAAAACCCTGAGAAGGTTCCATGTTTAGACAAGAAACTTTGGTTTGTATCAAAATGTATTTCGAACAACACTATGAATACCTTTTGTAAAAAGCAAGTATTGCTTGAATGAATGAAGTTGTTTTATCAAACTTGTCTTTCTATCCTAAGGTCAGGTTGAGAACCTAGCAAAAAACTCCATGGCAAGGGCCATGTAAGGGGATGAGCTCCCAGACCACATCGCTCAATAGGTTCAAGGGTTGAATGAACCTATATAAGGGGTGAGTTCCTAAATCAATACAACTCCATGAGACTTATTAAGCCAAAACAAAATTGTCTCATAGACAGGTCTGAACAACCTACACCAATCGTTCCTTAAGCCTTAGAAATATAACGAACAAACAGGCTTACGAAGTCGAATAAATCACAAAGAAATAATAAAAAGGATAGGTGCTATGTCTTCTTGTTAAAAAACACCAAGGCTAAGTGTCTGTAACACTGAACCCTTTAAGGTGTAGAAAACATAAAGGCAACACAAACTCAACAAAGACAAAGTTACAAGAGAATGAAAATTATCTAAGGAAAAATACAAGCAAAAAGAAAAAATCTTTGGCAAAACATACAAACCAAATCAAGTCATAAAGAGCTATTAAGGCTTCAAGCTACCCACGTGACAGCTCGAAACCTTGAAGGCTTCAACCTACCTACGATTAGCCAAAAGGCTTGAAGGGTTAAAGCCAACCAAACAAACTCAACAAAACAGACATAAGTATAAAAACATAACACAAGTAACATAATTAACCATCATACCATAGCAAAGAAAGTCATGAAAGACTTTCAAATAAAATTTAAAGCAAGTCCTAGTAACTTGCAAGTTTAACTATTGTTCAAACAGCCATACAGGCCTAACACACAACCAACAGGAACCTTAAGGGTTCCTGGAAACCTAATATTGTTCAAGGTAACATTACAAACCATAAATTGTTTTGCTAAGAAAGCTACGAATAACCATTAAACAGCAGCAGAAGGCTTTGAGACCCCAGAACCTTCAGCTTTGGCCTTCTTTGCCTTCTTGGACTTCTTACCCTTCGCACCACCATCACCACCCACCGCTGAAGCCTCCAAGCTCGCATCCTTCGAAACATCCGACACACTTGAAAGAGTATCATCACTATCTCCTGAATAGGATCTTTTCTTCGAAAGTGAGCCCAAGACTTCCGCACAAACCTTTTCATTAAGGCCCTCCGGTTTCAAGTCCTGTAAAACAGATAAAGGCTTACCAAAACAAGAGGAAACCTGATGAACATAAGGATAGGTCAGCCTCTCCATCTGTTCAACTGAGCCCTTAAAAACATCAGAAGCTTCGGGACGAAACAAGGGGGACTTTTCCAGAGGATGCCCAGCTTCATGCAACTTATAACCAGCAATGAGGCCTTGGTGTTTTCCCAAATTGAGCAACTTTGTATAAACCTCACCAAGAGCAGAGTTAAATTCAGCAGAATGATAAGTGACAACTTGTTGAAAGCCCTGCTCAATCAACCACTGGTTATCACTAGTTGTCCGGGAAACCAAAGCCTTCAAGCTCTCCTTCTCCTCATCAAAGGCTTTCTGAGCAACAGACAAAGCCTCCTTGGCTGCCTTTAGCTTCAACCGATCGGCCTCAAAACTCTTCTTAAAATCACTCATCTCAATCTCATGCTGCTTCGACAGGTCTTCAAACTTTTTCGACCAAGCTTCCTCCTTCTCAGCAAAACCACTTATCTCGTTCTTCATTGCGGCATCGAAGATTTCATTTTGTCTTTCTTCTTAGAAAACTCTTCATACTCTTGCATCCTCTGACGAAAACGGGCAACGCCCTGAGGAAACATGGCAACAAGATGACAAGTACTTAGAATCATACGAGACAACATCGCATCATCATCCATTTCGGAGATAGTATTATGAACCAAAGGAGGAGCAATATGACTCAAGGCATCTTCACAAACAGCAGCGTCTTTAAAACTGTCGTCAATTTTCACCGACCAGCCTGGCACATAAACCGCATCCGGATCCAACCCTTCAACAACCATGCTTGAAGAACCCTGAACAGGAGTAGCAGCAACCTTCTTGGCCGAAGCCTTTTTGCCATGAACAACTAGCTTCTTCTCTTTCTCAGAACCCGCTTCAACACCTCGATCCCCAGACACTTCGATATCATCACTCAACTCCACCGGTTCAGTAGAGGTGGATTGAGGAACACCTTTTAAACGACGAGTAGATCGTCGGGTCGAAGTCTTAGGGACAAGAGGTTTAGAAAAACCTTTCACGTTGGAAACACTAACATATCCAGTACCCTCAAACCTTTGTTCAGTACCCTTAACCACAACATTCTCATCAGGGATAACGGGAACATCTCCAAAAACCACATCTGAAGTTTCGTCACTCTTAATGAAATCCAAGGCAGACATAACTGCAAGCAACAAACAGACAGAACATAAGACATAAATTAAGAAAAATACAAGAAAAGTGGAAAAGAAAATGCATACCCGTGCCATCCCTCATCAGAACCGGATCCCGATTAGCTTTTTCCCATAACTTACTAACCCCTAACAAGACTAGCAGATGCTCAGGGAAGGGACGAACCCTTGAAGGGCATTCCCGGATGGCTTTCAGAAAAGCATCATTCAAATCAGATTCAAGGGGTTCCGGTTCATTGAGAACAGCATCCGGGTGCCTCCACACCATTTTAAATGGAACAATAGTATCGGAAACCCAGAAAAAACGATTCTTCCAAGTCCCAAGTGTTGTAACCATAGACGAAATAAGGCAAAAATCAACCTTGGATGCTTCAAAGGTAAACCAATCGCCATTTTTGGCCAAACGGAAAAAACGGCGAAAAAGCAATAACGAAGGATCATATCCGAGGGCACGGCACAAAACCTCAAAATGTAAAACCCTAGCCATGCCCTTCGGATGAATCTGACCAAAGGAGACTCGATAATACTCCAATAAGTTCAACACAAATAAGGAAAACGGATAACGGAGGTTCGAAAACTCGAAATGACGGCAATAAAGAGCGACAAAACCAACCGGGCATTTGTCAATCGAAACATCGCACGCAGGAGCAGTAGGTTTAAATTTAGTCCCAATACCATATTCCATACAAAACAACTCTACTTCTTCCTGGGTTAATCAGGAAAAGGATTTTGCTAAATCCTTAAGAGCACCCATTTTTGCAAAGAAAATATGAAGAATGTAACGAAATAAAGGGAACCGAAACTAACCTTGGAGAAAAAGGAAGGGGATTGCAGAGAGAAACTTGATGGAATTATGAGGAAAGCAAATGAAAAAATGTAAATGTAATAACCTAATATAGGGGTAATAATGGTAAAACAATAACCCCTGCAAAAACCGCCAACCTACGAACTGCCATACATCAATCAAATCAGCTGTCAGACATTCAAAATTCAAACATTAACTGCTGACAACCTTCCAAGCCTTCAAGCATTGAACTCTTAAAACCCTCAGGCAATAAAATAGATGCATAAAAGTCAGAAGTCTTTGAGCTATTCCCAAAAACCTCTGATTTGGGGGGCTGATGACGGGGGTAGCCCAAGACTAAATAAAATGACTAAATATGTAAACGCCCAAAAGGTTAAAAGGTTCAATGATTGGAAAAGCTGAGAAGATAAAGTAAAGCAATACCGGAACAGTAAATAAGTCACATCCCCAGACAGTCTCACCAACCACAGCTGTAAAAGCAACGCAGGTCCACAGAGCACATGCTATTATCCAGGGGTCAAAAGGCTTCAACCCCCGAAAGGGTAAGCCCCTCGCTGCAAGCTAGGTCACTAGTCAAATGAATGCCTCTTTGGGAGATGTCTTCTCCTATATAATTGACACTTCATTTACTGAGTGGGGACATTCCAATCAGACTTGTTTCCTTAAACTCTGGTCCTTTACATCGTGTACTTGCTTCATGCAAGTTGCTCTCATTCACATCCAACTCACGTTTATTCTCTTTGTTTCTTCATCCTTTTCTGAACACACTTCAGAATAGGATCTTCAAACAACAAAAACAAACTAGTGAACCTCCTTCCACGTCTTGCAAACGTGGGGGGACCCCACGACCTGCGTTAGGCAAGGTTAAACCCTTTAACCCTTCTGCCTAACCATCTGTAACACCCACCCCGTAACCCGGGTGATTGTGCACAATTGATACACTTACAGCGGAAACAAACTAAACTTTCATTAAAACTTATAATAGTCTGAGTACAACACTTTATTTGTTTACAAACTTTTGGCAACTAAGAACTCCTTGATCTTCTAAAACTCCACAACTATCAAGTAGTTCTTATAGATTTCCTCACGACTCACCTGAGATAAGTATACTCAAAACGACGTCAGATATATACTGGTGAACTCATACTATACAATTTTTATAAAGACAGACCACAGTTTACATTATATGCATACACAATATGAGCATGTGACATTATTGTCAGGTTGGGCCTCATTGAACCTTATAGGTCACATTTGACTTGTCACAAACCACCGTACAAGAGACATACTGGTCCTCTAGCTGTGTCCCCCTACGGCCGTCACATAGGTATGAGTGTGTGTCGCTGGACCTTATAAGCACGAAGTACCTGTGGGTACAACACCTTATTACCCTTCCCAGAGTGACACACCTCATTAAGCATAATAGGATCCCATATACCCCTACTGACACATGCATACTGCAGCATTCTCATTATTACCAGTTATGGACGAGTATACTATCACAGTTTAAAAGACAAGTATGATGACTCACCTGATTAGCAATTGCTTAACAGCCGCTAGTAATACTGGGTTATGTCTCAAGGTCCTCAAAACTATCTACGACACGTTGATGTAGAGTTTCCCTACTCCTGCTCCTACTCGCGCTCCAAAAACGACTATTAACAACACCCAACGGGGTATCGTATACTCAGTATTCTCTATACTAGAGCATTCCCGTTAAAGAAACTGGTACCTAAACAAACTACTGAGACTCTTATTTAAAGCAAGCAAGCAGGCACCTCAAATCCTTTTCTGGTCGATGTGGGATTCATTGACGTGCCTACCTACCTGCTTCACCTGCTAGCTAGCTTGCTTATATATATTAATTCAGCTGCTTAACTCATTTTTCTTGTATAACTTTTAAAATATGACGTTTTATAAAACGACGAATATGTCATTAGAACGAGCATATTTTTATCTACATTTTAACCGAAGTTTCATTAAAAACGGAGTAAGGTAAATAAAATAATATATTTAATTATTAATATTAACGGTCTCCTATATTAGCCAAGGTTTGTCAAGATATTTCACCTTTCACACAATCATCTTACTCGTTTAACAATATATGAAATATAAATTACATATTTCACACGTTTATAACCATCATATTAAGATTCGGGGTATTACATCCTTCCCTCCTTACAAAAATTTCGTCCTCGAAATTTGTCATTACTTAAAAAGATGAGGGTACTTATCTTTCATTATGTTTTCTAGTTCCCATGTAAAGGTGGGTCCATGACGTGCGTTCCACTTGACTTTGACTAACGGGATTTCCTACCTGCGTAACTTTTTAACCTTCCTATCTTCGATTTGTAGTGGTTCTTCAATGAAGTTGAGTTTTTCGTCAACCTGTACGTCTTCCAGGGGTATTTGTTGGGCTTCGTCCACTAGGCACTTCCTTAAATTTGATACATGAAAAGTATTATGTATTCCTACCAGCTGCTCAGGAAGTTTTAGCCGATAAGCCACTGGTCCTACTTTGCTTGTTACTTCAAACGGCCCAATGTATCGGGGTTTCAACTTTCCCTTCTTTCCAAACCGAATCACTCCTTTCAGAGGTGATACCTTAAGCATTACTTTATCCCCTAGTTGGAACTCTAGTGGTTTACGCCTCTGATCTGCATAACTCTTTTATCGATCTTGAGCACTTTTCATCCTTTCTTTGATTAGTTGGATCTTTTCTGTGGTCTCCACAAAGATTTGTGGTCCTGATAGTTGACTTTCCCCTACTTCCGTCCAACAGATAGGAGTGCGGCACCTTCTTCCGTATAAAGCTTCATAAGGTGCAGCTTTGATGCTGGCGTGATAGCTATTATTGTAGGCGAATTCGATGAGTGGTAGATGAGTGTCCCAACTTCCACCAAAATCAATTACACAAGCCCGAAGCATATCTTCTAATGTCTGAATAGTCCGTTCACTCTGCCCATCCGTCTGAGGATGATATGCAGTGCTTAGATTAAGCTTGGTTCCCAACTCTTGTTGGAAACTTTGCCAGAATTTAGATGTGAAACGACTATCTCTGTCTGATATGATCGATACATGCACCCCATGTTGTGAGACTATTTCTTTGATGTAAATTTGAGCTAGCTTGTTCATCTTATAGTCCTCACGAATTGGCACGAAGTGTGCAGTCTTGGTCAGCCTGTCCACTATTACCCAAATAGTATCATAACCATGACTTGACCTTGGGAGCTTCGTGATAAAATCCATGGTGATTTTCTCCCATTTCCATTCTGGGATCTCTGGTTGTTGCAAGTATCCAGAGGCTTTTTGATGTTCTGCCTTCACCTTAAGGCATGTAAGACACTTTTCCACATAATGGGCAATAGATCGCTTCATTCCTGGCCACCAATAATCTCTCCTTAAATCCTTATACATCTTGTCACTGCCAGGGTGAATGGAATACTTAGACTTATGAGCTTCCTCTAAGATTGTATCCTGCAGTCCTCCAAAATTAGGAACCCATATCCTATTGTTGAACCTAAGGATATTATCATTTCCCATTGTCAGTAGCTTCAGTCTCCCAATCATTCTTTCTTTTACAATATGATTCTCTTTTAAGACTTCTTGTTGTATATTCTTAACTTGATCTAAGAGACTAGTTTTAACTTCTATTCTGGTTGCACGAATTCTTATTGGTTGAGGTTTCTCTTTTCTACTTAGAGCATCTGCTACTATGTTTTCCTTACCTGGATGGTATTGGATCTCACAGTCGTAATCACTTAATAACTCCATCCATCGTCTCTGACGCATATTGAGCTCCTTCTGCTCAAATATGTGTTTTAAACTTTTATGGTCACTATAGATAGTGCACTTTGTACCATAAAGATAGTGCCTCCAAATTTTCAATGCGAACACTATGGCACTAAGTTCCAAATCATAGGTTGTGTAGTTCCGTTCATGAATCTTCAACTGTCTAGAGGCGTAGGCAATCACTTTGCCTCTTTGCATGAGTACACATCCCATACCATAGTGAGATGCATCACAGTAGACGGCAAAATCTTTTATTCCCTCAGGAAGTGACAGTATTGGGGCTCTACATAACTTATGCTTTAACATGTTAAAGGCTTCTTCTTGTTTAGGTCCCCAATTAAACTTAGAGGCTTTCTGGGTTAGTATGGTTAATGGTGTTGCAATCTTTGAGAAGTCTTGAATAAACCTTCTATAGTATCCTGCTAACCCCAGAAATCTTCTGATTTCAGTGGGATTCTTCGGTACTTCCCATTTCTTGATGGCCTCGATCTTTGCAGGGTCAACTTGTATTCCACATTCATTTATCACGTGGCCTAGGAATTGCACCTCACGTATCCAAAATTCATACTTAGAGAACTTTGCATAGAGTTTTTCTTTCTTGAGCAATTCAAGGACTGCTCTTAGGTGTTGTTCATGTTCTACCTCGTGCTTAGAGTAGATAAGGATATCGTCAATAAAAACGATCACAAACTTATCGAGGTAAGGTTTACAAACCCTGTTCATGAGGTCCATGAACACTGCAGGTGCGTTGGTCAATCCAAATGGCATTACCAAAAATTCATAATGACCATACCTAGTCCTGAAGGCAGTCTTAGGTATGTCTTCTGGTGCAACTTTCACTTGGTGGTATCCAGACGTCAAGTCTATTTTAGAGAAATAGCTTGCCCCTTGTAATTGATCAAACAAGTCGTCGATCCTGGGCAAAGGGTATTTATTCTTTATAGTGGCTTTATTCAAGTCTCTATAATCGATGCACATGCGCATCGTCCCATCTTTCTTCTTGACAAACAAGATGGGTGCTCCCCATGGTGACGAACTAGGTTGGATAAACCCCTTGTCAAGCAACTCTTGTAGTTGCTTCTTGAGTTCTTGCATTTCTGTCGGGGCTAGTCTGTATGGCGACTTAGCAATCGGTGATGTACCTGGAACTAGGTCAATGCGAAACTCAACCTGTCTATCCGATGGTAGTCCCGGGAGCTCATCGGGAAACACTTCGGGATATTCTCGTACTACTGGCACGTCCTCGACCTTCTGCTTTTCTGTAGTGTTTACGACATATGCTAAAAAGGCAACATACCCTATCCTTAGGCATTTATGTGCTTGTGCTATCGTGATGAGGTTCTTAGTCTTGTCAGTGCGGTCTCCCGATACAGTTAGTTGTTTACCGTTGGGTAATCGGAGTCGGACGATCCTTTTGTCACATATAACTTCCGCATGATATGGTGTCAACCAGTCCATTCCTATGACTACGTCGAATTCTCCAAGTTCCATAGGCATTAGGTCTATAGGGATAACATGGTTGTTTAAGCTTATTTTACAATTCTTAACTATGTCAACTATCTCTCTTTGACTTCCATCAGCCATTTCTACTGTAAAGGCATGATCTAGGGTTTGGGACGCCTGGTTCAAGTAAGGTCTAAAGGTAGTCGACACTAGACTTCTATTTGCACCGGTATCAAATAACACACGTGCATATACATCATTTACGAGATACGTACCCGTGATAACGTCTGTATTGGTCTTGGCTTCTTTCGTGGTGAGTACAAATGCCCGCCCTTTTGGCTGATTTGGTTGTGTCCTATCATTTCTTTTAAGTTCGGGACATTCAGATCTCATGTGGTTAGGGTCTCCACATTTGAAACACTTCTTCTTTTCCTTGCATTCTTGAAGAGCATGACCCGTCTTTTTACAATTTGGACAAGGAAAACGACATTCCCCCGTATGAAAGCGTTTGCAAATTTGACATTGAGGAAATGTTTTAGGCCTTTTAAAGTTGTTATTCCGGGTGTCCCCCTTTCTTTCTTCCCACTTTCTTTTTGGTGCGGGAGATTCAGCCTGCCGCAGAATCATCTCGGCAGCCATGACGGCGCCAGCCTCAACAGTTTCTGCAAAAGTCTTAGGGGATTTGGATTTGATAAACACCCTCATTTCAGAGGGTAGACCCCAAATAAACCTATTGATCAGTTGTTCCTCAGTCAATGCTAAATAAGAAACCAGTCGAGATATGTCGTTGAAACGAGAAACATACTCTCGATAGGTTTTATTTCCCATTTTTAACTGAAAGAATTCTACTTCTAGTTGCTCGGTCTCACTGGGAGGACAATACTTAGCAAGAAACTTATGAATAAACTCCTCCCACTTCATCTCCTTAACCTTTTCTTTTCCCTCTATTCGGACCACAATGTTCCACCAGTGAAGGGCTTCAGCTTCAAACATATGTACGGCGAACCGTACTTTGTTGCGGTCATCACACTCACATATGTCTAATACTGACTCCATTCTGTTGAGCCAGTCTTGAGCTTCTAGTGCTCCCTTTCTTCCGTCAAAGGATTGAGGTTTACAGGACATGAAGTGCTTATAAGTACATTCCTTTGCTTTGGAATATTCACCTTTTCCTTCTAGTGGCGTGGTTGCAATAGTGTTTTTCCTTTCGCCCATTCCTTCCCTTTGTACTGGCGTGGAGGCTGCTGAGCTTTCTTCATGTCGTTCTCCAGATTGGTTAACATTACCGGTTTGTGCATTCTTCATTACCTTAGCCACTTCCACAGCTATATTGTGGATATCCTCAGTATTTAGACGCATGCTTGTACTAGACCGGGACCTGACACTATGAGAGGGAGTTCGAGTCCTATAAGAATCTTCCTCTCTCCTTCTGTTATTCTGATTATTTCTAGACCCTTGTTCATCTCTATGTTCAGACATTGTCTCCTACCTATAGGAATATGAGTATAAAGAGTTTCTAGTATGTATGATACATCATTATCATATAACAACTATATACATCACATAGAGATATATATATATATATATACGTGTATATATAAAGCACATAGAAAGGCACAACATAGTTTACTTCTTCTAGCGTCACTCAACTGACTATGCAAGTACTTTTCCTGAGAACATGTTATTTGGCCTAGTATGAGTGTGCTATTTAATCTTTAGAGAACTACTGGTTAAAGCTTAGGCATTCCTGCAATACCTAATTCGCTAAAACCTCGGGCTCTGATACCAACTGTAACACCCACCCCGTAACCCGGGTGATTGTGCACAATTGATACACTTACAGCGGAAACAAACTAAACTTTCATTAAAACTTATAATAGTCTGAGTACAAAACTTTATTTGTTTACAAACTTTTGGCAACTAAGAACTTCTTGATCTTCTAAAACTCCACAACTATCAAGTAGTTCCTATAGCTTTCCTCACGACTCACCTGAGATAAGTATACTCACAACGACGTCAGATATATACTGGTGAGCTCATACTATACAATTTTTATAAAGACAGACCACAGTTTACATTATATGCATACACAATATGGGCATGTGACCACATTATAGTCAGGTTGGGCCTCATTGAACCTTATAGGTCACATTTGACTTGTCACAAACCACCGTACAAGAGACATACTGGTCCTCCAGCTGTGTCCTCCTACGGCCGTCACATAGGTATGAGTGTGTGTCGCTGGACCTTATAAGCACGAAGTGCCTGTGGGTACAACACCTTATTACCCTTCCCAGAGTGACACACCTCATTAAGCATAATAGGATCCCATATACCCCTACTGACACATGCATACTGCAGCATTCTCATTATTACCAGTTATGGACGAGTATACTATCACAGTTTAAAAGACAAGTATGATGACTCACCTGATTAGCAATTGCTTAACAGCCGCTAGTAATACTGGGTTATGTCTCAAGGTCCTCAAAACTATCTACGACACGTTGATGTAGAGTTTCCCTACTCCTGCTCCTACTCGCGCTCCAAAAACGACTATTAACAACACCCAACGGGGTATCGTATACTCAGGATTCTCTATACTAGAGCATTCCCGTTAAAGAAACTGGTACCTAAACAAACTACTGAGACTCTTATTTAAAGCAAGCAAGCAGGCACCTCAAATCCTTTTCTGGTCGATGTGGGATTCATTGACGTGCCTACCTACCTGCTTGACCTGCTAGCTTGCTTGCTTATATATATTAATTCAGCTGCTTAACTCGTTTTTTCTTGTATAACTTTTAAAATATGACGTTTTATAAAACGACGAATATGTCATTAGAACGAGCATATTTTTATCTACGTTTTAACCTAAGTTTCATTAAAAACGGAGTAAGGTAATAAAATAATATATTTAATTATTAATATTAACGGTCTCCTATATTAGAAGGTTTGTCAAGATATTTCACCTTTCACACAATCATCTTACTTGTTTAACAATATATGAAATATAAATTACATATTTCACACGTTTATAACCATCATATTAAGATTCGGGGTATTACACCATCCTTGCTACTACGTTTGATCTATTATTTGTTGCTTCAACAGAAAGTGGATAAGCCACCTAGACCATCACTCCAGACGCGCTTGTACATACATACAACCGTCAACCGTGACTTTTCAAAAAACCATGGGCATCTTGGCATGACAGTCGCGAAACCCACAATTTACTTTGCATAGCCTACAACTACATGTGCCCAACAACATATATTTTGGCCCATCACACACATGTGGGCCTGACTCATCAACAACATTCCATTTCCATCGTGAATATTTTTCAGACGATTGCAGCTTTGTCTACTCATGGATCCATGGCAATACCTTCTTTAGGTACAGAGATAGTGAGTATTGATAATGATTGATATGACTGTATCTCACATGTCGGCAGGGCCAGCCCAACCCTATATCAAACCAAGGCTAAGGCCATAATTTTAGGCCCCCATTTAAATGAAAATAAAATATATCATGTAGTATTGATATTAAGTATGCTGTGATTAACATAACACCAAATTTAATTGTAGCTTAGCGGCAGGCTTGTCGCTTTGCTGCTTTGTAAACGCAAGTTCAAATCCCAGCCAACGCATTCAGGAAAGCCTGTGTAGTTAGGCATCAAGAAGAAACGACCATTTGAGATCTTTTGGTTTAGGGTAAATTACAAATTTTGTTCTTTATCTATTTACCTAATTTCAGGCGATGTCCTTTGTCTTTGAAATTGGCGAGTTTTGTACTTTTTGTTTCCGATTGTTGCACGGTTTGTCCTTTGACACTAACTTAGTTTGTTTTTAACATTAAATAGATCATGTACATGTCACATGATCTATCATTCGTTTTGGGCTTCCAAAAAGCTTAGACCAGCCCTGAATGTCAGTTATTCTCTTATTTCCTCATCCGATCATACCTTAAAATTGAATAATGTCTTTGTTGTTACCGGCTAACTAAAACATGTTATCAATCACCCAACTTCTTATTGATCATCCGATTTATTTTGTTTTCTTTTTTCATAGTCAAGTTAAGTCTATTCAAACTTTTACAAGGCAACCCTTCGTCGCATGCTTCCAAAACCACACCAACTCAATGCTGCCACGACCGATTCACACTCAATATAACATTCCCCGACATGGACATCCAGTTAGTTGTGTTTTTTTCACGAATTTCTATATCTAATGGTAACTCATTCATTAAAGCCTTAACAAAAAAATCTATACTTGTATTTTCTCAAAGTCAAATAGATTATCGTTGTTTTTCTATATTTAACTCGTACCTTTTGACATGGGCGGACCTAGGTGAAGCTCAGGGTGGGCAGGCGCACTGCTTGAAAAAAACAATTTAGTGTATTTTTTAGGCAAAAATCCCGACCGCACCACCTGAAAATATGCTTGAACCCCTTATCCGCACCCCCAGCAAATAATTTCTGGGTCCGCCACTACCTTTTGTTGCCTTTGTTATACCTTCCTAGGTGATACCGGAGGTTACACGCTTTCTTCCAAATTCACCCATGTATCTTCCTACGCTATGCGCATAACCATCATTGATATCTTTGTTATGACCATCACACAAGTCACTATTGGATCTATATAACCAAAACACAACATATAACAATGTGGCTATTGATATACTGATATATGCGGGTAACACACTAAGCAATTTTATCAAACATACGTTTAATGTGATTACACAATAAACCATATCAGACTGGTTATATTATTATTTGGTGAAATAATACATAGATTAATATAATAATATTTATAATTTTCATACTCTGCGTCAAAAAAGAGGATATGAGCACACAAGAAAACTATGGCCATACGCTTTCGACCACACTTTTTTTCAGCTCAAGTGCGATTAAAGGTCGAGTCATCGTAGGTATCATACCACATATCATGTTTAGTGGCCGTAACAACTAAAAAGTGAGACTAAAAGGTACCAATCTTTCTTGCCGGAATCAAGCATTCTCTGCATTAAGTGTGGCTAAAGGGTAACAATGGTCACATGAATTTACACTAAGTGTGGGGGTTTATAATATATAAACACTAGAAAGTTTGTTTTAGCCACATTAAATTTCTAAAAAAATGTGACAAAAATGGTCGTTGTAATCTAGCATTCTATCCAATAAGTGTGGCTAAAGGATAGCAACGATCACGTGAATTCACTTTAAATTTGACTGTTCCTATTATACAGTCACATGAATTTACTTTATGTGTGATTGTAATTATTATATAGTCACTATAGGTTATAGTGGTAACATCCTAAGATTTGTGGTTTTGGCATACTTTGTTTGGTCTTGCCGGTTCAAATAACGAGCTCAACATCCTCTACTAATTGTCATTATTTAGTGATGTTACACATGGATTGGCCTCGAAGGCTCTGTTCGAGGTAAACGGGTTGCGATGCAGGCATGAGTACTACATTGCACATGGGATAAACCCAACCTAAGCAACCTTTGTGAAATTATTTAAATATCCAAATGACAAAAAAGGTTCAAGGTTGTGGAAGAGTCAACAAGAAAGGATGTCAAAACAGCGTTCAATGTGTTAAAGAGTCACTGGCTATAGTTCTACTTTGATGCATGTGTTTTAGTAGTAGTTAATTTAATAACTTTTAGTAGGTTAATGTAATACCTTTGGAATACGATTATTTAGCTAGTTTTAAATTTACAAAAATGATTTTATTTAGACAATACACACAATAGGCAAAGAACCCATCACGTATAGTATGACTTAGATAAGAAACCAAGTATCGTCCAATGAGTCCAATGATACGCTTCCCCTACTCAACCTTTCATTATTATGTTAACTAATTTTATTTATAGATTGTTTAGTTGACTAAATAGTAATATATGGACTATTGGATAAGTTCAACTTAATTAATATAGTTTATTTATTAAATGATGAAGACGGTTAAATCTTATATTTTATCTTTTATAAAAAATAGCGGTAAGACCCGTGTGCAAACACGGGTCATTTCTTAGAAAACCATGCATAACATATTTTGATAGAAAGTATAGATAAGTGTATAGATATTGTAATTTTTTAGTTTAAGGCTAGTAGTGATAACCATCTGTAATTTCTAGTTTAAAGCTAGGTACTGTTATCCACCAAGAAATTAAGATTAGAATTAAAACTTATATAAGTTGCATGTGATGTAATTAAATTAACGAATGATGGTAAGTAACTGAGAGAACATGATGAAAGGAAATAGCATTAGTATGCAACCACAGTTTGACCAAAGTTGTCTGATGCGTGCAAGTGTGTATATGTTTTATATGTATATTTTAAGCCCTTTTTACACTTTTAGCCAAGTTTTAAATTTATAAAACACGATATTTACTAACACTAAACACACATATGGGCAAGTGCACCCATCGTGGACGTAGTATAGTGTTGGTAAGATACCGAGATCGTCCAAGGAAACAAGAGCTTTTAGTACCGGTTTATCCTCAACGTCTAACCAAATCAAAATGTTAGAAAAGATTTTTAAACTAAGAAAATAAAACTAACTAAATGCTGAAAAAATAACAATAAAAACAGATAGACAAGATGAATCACTTGGATCCGACTCGTGTATTAGTATAACCTTTGATTATTTTCGCACTTTTGCCCTTGTTTAAGAGATTATCTTAGTTATTGTAGTAGGCCCCTCTTTTGAAGGCGACGTTACCCTCAACCCAGTAGTTTGAATCAGCAAGGATACAATCCTAAAGGGTTGGATTATTGAAAGATAATGAATTAAGTTATTAATGCAAATTATGGTAGGCCCCTCTTTTGGAGGTGACGTTACCCTCGACTAAGTAGTCTGAGTCAGCAGGGATACAGTCCTAAATAGCCGGGTTATAGTATTAATTGTAGTTAACTTATGAGGGGGTCAAAGAGTTTGGATCCCCGCCATCCAATACCTATGGGTATTGAAGGAGATCCTACTAAATTTGACCCAGGTCCCTTGCAGGACCTCTAAACGCTGAACAAGAGCAAGACCCTTACCAAACCGTTCCCTTAACCCCCGACCAGGTAGCCAACATACCTCCATATAGACCGTGGAGATATGAATAGTGAAAATCTTTTATTTTATATAGACAGTAAAATAATGCCAAGACACCACGGACAAACGATAAGGAAGAATCACCTTCAACATAAGCAACTAGTTATTAAAGTCATTAATACAAAACCAAATAAAAAGTGCAAAAGATTAAAAATAAAAAGTATTATACTAAACACTTGTCTTCACCAAGTGATGTAAGAGACTTAGGCAAACATGGCCTTGATTGTCAAGAACTCTTACGATCAATCTTGGATCCCGAGACGACTCACACACTCTATGATGGACAATGGATGATGGTGGTGGATGATGGTGTTGTGATGGTGGTGGGTGGTGGATGAAGTGTGAGAGAGGTGGTGTGCCAAGGGATGAGTTGCAATGAAGCCAAGCACTCCTATTTATAGGCTGAACAGAAGCCTGGGCACGGCCCCGTGTCCGCTGCACACAGCCCCGTGCCCGTCTGACAATCTCTCTCTCTTCATTAATTGTAATTCGCAATTACAATTAATGCGCCTGCAGTACTTTCACCACGCCCCCGTGTTCACTGGGCACAGCCCCGTGGTGGGCAATAGAAGCTCCTATAGGTTTGTCTTTTCTGCTGCTTCTTGGGCACGGCCCCGTGCTGGCTGAGCACGGGGCGTGTTCAGTCTTCTACCTTCTCTATTTTGCTTGGGAGGATGCTGTCGAGGGGTCGGGCAATCCACTTATGTTCCTTTTCTTGTATTTATGTTAGATTTAGCTGTCTTTTTGCTTCTTTTGTTAATTTGAGCTCATTTAATCCTGAAAATACAAAAGGAAGACAAAAACACTCTTTTTCCAACATTAGTACTTAAAAAAGGTTAGTTTTATGCCTCATTTGATGTAATTTATATGTTGCATTTTACACACATCAAATACCCCCACACTTGAATCTTTGCTTGTCCTCAAGCAAAACTCTCTAATATGTGGCTTACACTCCCAAATGAAATGGGTAGAAGAGAAGGTTTTGGCTTGTCATAGAGTGTCGGGAATCCAAGATCCTTATTGGGTTTTATTTTTATTTATTTACAATCCTATTCGTTATGATTTATTTAGAACGTTTCATAAGAGAAATTACTTATTTGGGCATAACATGCCTTTTTAAATTTCCATTTATATACAAGTTCACATACCTCACGGGAGAAATCACTCACACTCGCCCGAAGGTGTCTTTTTTAGTGAATCACTCGAGAGCGGCATGGAACTTATCCCTACCATAGGCTTGCCAAACAATCAATCCTCCTCCTTTTTAACTTTTTACCTTTGTAAATATCAAGAAGACTTTTTTGGGTAAAGGCTTGGGCTAAAGGTGGGTAGTTGGGTTAGTGGTTAGTAGAAAAGGGCGAAAAGCGTAAAAAGCGTCGGTTTTCGTAAAAAAATTTTTCAAACATGCTTTTTAGGAGCTTTGTTTGTTTATTTCTAACTTTATCATAAAATTCTCTCTCTCTTTTTTTTTTAGTCACACGAAAACCGAGCTTGTTACTAAAATAAAGGGTAAAAAAAATAAAAAGAGTTTTTGGTGGGTAAAAAGGGTTTTGGGTTAAGAAATGAAAAGGTTTAGGCTCAAAGGGGTTAACTAGGGGGAGTTTTTGGGTAGGTAAAAGAAAAATAAAAATAATGGTTTTGAAAGAAAAAGGGTTAGTCCTAATGCCTCCATCATTTACTTACTTTGGTTTAAGTTGGTAAGGACCGGGAATGAATTGTCGTGGCAAGTTCTAGAGTCGTAAGAACCAAGCGGCTATTCACACAAGAAACGAAAAGTGAGCATTTAGCGTAAAGATGTATATTTGTATGCTCAATAAAGGCTCAAAACTCACTTTTGTGGGAATCGGTTTTTCTATGTGATCAAGTATATATAATCGATTTTTAACTAAGCTTGTCATGCCATTTCATAATTTTCTTATGTTGGTTCTTTTCATCACGACGCTATCGGTTGTAAATTTGTAAAAATATAACCTTGTTAGTCTTAGAATTCCCAACTTAAACTTTAGACAAGTAAAAAAATGAAAATCTTTGAAAAAAAATGGGGTGATTAGCGGTTCCAATAGAGTTTTGTGTAAGGCTTGTTATTAGGACTTGCAAAATTCAAGGTTTTAGCATCCCCCCCCCCCACACTTAAATTACACATTGTCCTCAATGTGTCCTAAAAATAAATTTTTAGGTTGATTGAATGTGTAACATGGTGTTAAAAGCAAAAATTTATGTTACTGGCAGTCTGGACACGGCCCCGTGGGGACCGGGCACGGCCCCGTGTTCAGGTGCCAGTAACGAAAATTAAAGAAAAGAAACAGAAGCCTGGACATGGGGGCGTGTCTGGTGAACACGGCCCGTGTCCAGTTACCTGAACTGGGCATTTTCCTGCAGGGTGTTCAGCACGGGGCCGTGTGGGCTGGGCACGGCCCGTGCTGAACCTACTGTAATGGAGAAATTGATGTTGGATGGCCTTGTTCTTGTGCATGGGGCCATGTTTCTTGTTTCCCTTATCCTTTACCACCATGAGTGTGTTTTATTCCTGCAAATTAAAACTAAAAGACTAAACTAAGGATGGTTCCGTGGAATGCCTCCGTGGTGCGCCACGTTTATAAGGGTACTTAGTTAGACCCAAGGTGAGGTTATATATTTTCTGAGTGGGATGTTTTGCATCCCATGTTGCACCGTCGGAGAGCAGCATCCAAACTCGAATCAATAACCTTCATATAGTTGACCGGGTCATTGTCCTCTATTCTCTTCCCAACCCCAAATTTTACCTCCTCATCCCCGTACCTTAAGGTGAGCGTTCCGTCATTCATGTCTACCACTGCCTGTGCGGTGGCGAGAAATGGTCTCCCTAGTATGAGGGGGACTTCGGTGTCTTATTCCATATCAAGTATGACAAAGTCGGCCGCGTAGACAAATTTGTTTACCTTGACTAGGAGATTTTCGATGACACCTTGCGGGAATTTGACGGATCGATCAGCAAGTTGTATGCTCATTTTTGTAGGACTTGTTGTTCCTAGGCCGAGTCTTTTGAACATTTATGAGGGCATGAGGTTAATGCTAGCCCCAAGGTCGGCTAGTGTATTACGAACGAGGGAGTCCCCGATCGAGCAAGGAATCGTGAAGCTTCCGGGATCGATTTTCTTTTGGGGGAGTTTGTTGAGTACGAGGGCAGAGCATTCTTCGCCTAAGTTAACTAATTGCAAAGTTTCAATTTTCCTTTTATGAGTGAGGAAGTCCCTCATGAACTTAGAATATTTGGGCATTTGGGTTTGGACATCAATAAAAGGAATATTGACATGCAATTGTTTT
The DNA here is from genome assembly GCF_002127325.2 of Helianthus annuus. NCBI lineage: Eukaryota > Viridiplantae > Streptophyta > Magnoliopsida > Asterales > Asteraceae > Helianthus > Helianthus annuus. The sequence goes on along the minus strand of NC_035440.2, from coordinate 65,023,343 downwards.
AGTAGACTTTCGAATTTTGCGAATTGCTCATTGGTCTTTTGACGAATTAACCTACTGGGGTACGGAACCCGAGGAGCCTTGGTAGGCTCTGGTGATGGAGGGGAACCCTTCTCTTGTAGAGGCGGCGGTATAGTCTCCTCGGTAGGCGGTGGCACCTCCGTAGGACCCACGGTGCGGTTTCGTAATGTGATGAGATAAACTTGCGCTTTTGGGTTTGTTTCGGTATTGCTTGGTAATGCGCCTTGTGGTCTCTCGGAAAAATTTTGGGCTAGTTGACTTATTTGTTTTTCTATGTTTTGAATACTAGCTTGTTGATTTCTAAAATTTGATTCTAATTGTAAAAACCTTTCCGAGTTTTTCTTTTCAGTGTCGGAGATGAGGCGAGATATAGTATCTTCAAGCCTTTCTCGTCCACCTTGTTGTTGAGGGAAATTTTGTGACTCATTTCTTGGTTGTTGAAAGTTTGTTCGTTGGTTTTGTTGGTTACTACTATTGCCGGGTTCTCTCCAACCAAGGTTAGGGTGATTTCGCCATTCTTGGTTGTAGGTGCCCGTTGGAGGACCCGACGGCCTAGGTCTATTATCAATGTAGCTTACCGACTCTTGTTGATCGTCTGTTTCTTTCATACAACTCTAATTTTCATGTGGCCCACCACACCCTTCACAAGCCATAACCGAGACTGTTTTTGTCATTTCCAATTTTATTTCGAAGAAAGGGCCTCGATTTGGGCTTGTAAAGAAGTGCTTTCATCAACCTTATGGGCGCCTGGGGCAATAGATTTATTGCCTCGGGGAGTGTGCCACTGAAAATTGGTTTGAGCAATTTCCTCAATTTGATTATATATTTCATGCGGGCGGCGATTACCTAAAAGTCCCCCGGAGCTAGAGTCAAGTGTCTGCCTTGTGTGTGGCAACAACCCATTATAGAAAGTGGATACTTGTTGCCATATCGCAAGGCCGTGATGTGGACACTTTTGCAATAGCTCCTTTAATCTTTCCCAAGTTTCATATAAGGATTCCCCGTCCTCTTGTGAATATGTATTAATTTCAGTCATTAATTTAGCCGTTTTAGCGGGAGGGAAATACTTATATAAAATTTTTTGGGCTAGTTCATCCCAGGTGTTTACCGATCCAGCTGGGAGGGCGTTAAGCCAAGCTTTTGCTCGGTCTTTTAGTGAAAAAGGAAACATTCGGAGGCGGATGGCATCATCTGATGCTCCATTGATCCGAAAAGTATCACATATTTCTAAGAAATTAGTAATATGTAGATGGGGATCCTCATCCGTAAGCCCATGAAAGGTTGCGGAGTTTTGGAGCATTTGTATCAAATGCGGCCGAAGTTCGAAGTTATTGGCTTCAACATTCGGTGCATTGATAGCGGCGCCGAGATTACCTACGATAGGTCGTAGATAATCCATGAGGGTACGTTGGTCCGCCATTGGAAGTGGATTTCCCGAAACCTTCTCTTGGTTTTTGGCTTTTAGTCTTTTTCTGAGAAAGCGTTCAGGTTCTTCTAAAGGTTCTTTTATGTCCTTATTAGAACTGGAGCTCATACACTACGTAGGGGTGGCGTCTGGTTCCAAGTCCTGCAATAAAAACAAAAAAGAATGCTGGTCAGAAGGTTCACCACGGCCCCGTGCTCAGTGACCACGGCCCGTGGTCGGAGTTACAGTGATTGTTTTCCAGATCCCAGTTACTGGAGAGTTGGACACGGCCCCGTGTTGCACCGACACGGCCCCGTGGTCAGCCTTCTGTAACTTGGAAAACTAAAAGCTGCCAGTAACAACGCTGGGCACGGCCCGTGTCCGACCAGGCACGGCCCGTGCTGAGCTCTGCAGAAGCTGAAAAACTAAGAAAATCCTAAAAAATTAAAAAGAAAAATAAAAATATGATTAGGCCGTTGATTCCTAACTTTCTTAAAATCCTTGTGTCCCCGGCAACGGCGCCAAAAACTTGATGCGTGCAAGGGTGTATATGTTTTAGATGTATATTTTAAGCCCTTTTTACACTTTTAGCCAAGTTTTAAATTTATAAAACACGATATTTACTAACACTAAACACACATATGGGCAAGTGCACCCATCGTGGACGTAGTATAGTGTTGGTAAGATACCGAGGTCGTCCAAGGACACAAGAGCTTTTAGTACCGGTTTATCCTCAACGTCTAACCAAATCAAAATGTTAGAAAAGATTTTTAAACTAAGAAAATAAAACTAACTAAATGCTGAAAAAATAACAATAAAAACAGATAGACAAGATGAATCACTTGGATCCGACTCGTGTATTAGTATAACCTTTGATTATTTTCGCACTTTTGCACTTGTTTAAGAGATTATCTTAGTTATTGTAGTAGGCCCCTCTTTTGAAGGCGACGTTACCCTCAACCCAGTAGTTTGAGTCAGCAAGGATACAATCCTAAAGGGTCGGATTATTGAAAGATAATGAATTAAGTTATTAATGCAAATTATGGTAGGCCCCTCTTTTGGAGGTGACGTTACCCTCGACTAAGTAGTTTGAGTCAGCAGGGATACAGTCCTAAATAGCCGGGTTATAGTATTAATAGTAGTTAACTTATGAGGGGGTCAAAGAGTTTGGATCCCCGCCATCCAATACCTATGGGTATTGAAGGAGATCCTACTAAATTTGACCCAGGTCCCTTGCAGGACCTCTAAACGCTGAACAAGGGCAAGACCCTTACCAAACCGTTCCCTTAACCCCCGACCAGGTAGCCAACATACCTCCATATAGACCGTAGATATATGAATGGTGAAAATCTTTTATTTTATATAGACAGTAAAATAATGCCAAGACACCACGGACAAACGATAAGGAAGAATCACCTTCAACGTAAGCAACTAGTTATTAAAGTCATTAATACAAAACCAAATAAAAAGTGCAAAAGATTAAAAATAAAAAGTATTATACTAAACACTTGTCTTCACCAAGTGATGTAAGGGACTTAGGCAAACATGGCCTTGATTGTCAAGAACTCTTACGATCAATCTTGGATCCCGAGACGACTCACACACTCTATGATGGACAATGGATGATGGTGGTGGATGATGGTGTTGTGATGGTGGTGGGTGGTGGATGAAGTGTGAGAGAGGTGGTGTGACAAGGGATGAGTTGCAATGAAGCCAAGCACTCCTATTTATAGGCTGAACAGAAGTCTGGGCACGGCCCCGTGTCCGCTGCACACGGCCCCGTGCCCGTCTGACAATCTCTCTCTTCATTAATTGTAATTCGCAATTACAATTAATGCGCCTGTAGTACTTTCGCCACGCCCCTGTGTTCACTGGGCACGGCCCCGTGGTGGGCAATAGAAACTTCTGTAGGTTTGTCTTTTCTGCTGCTTCTTGGGCACGGCCCCGTGCTGGCTGAGCACGCGTGTTCAGTCTTCTGCCTTCTCTGTTTTGCTTGGGAGGATGCTGTCGAGGGGTCGGGCAATCCACTTATGTTCCTTTTCTTGTATTTATGTTAGATTTAGCTGTCTTTTTGCTTCTTTTGTTAATTTGAGCTCATTTAATCCTGAAAATACAAAAGGAAGACAAAACACTCTTTTTCCAACATTAGTACTTAAAAAAGGTTAGTTTTATGCCTCATTTGATGTAATTTATATGTTGCATTTTACACACATCATTGTCACAACCCCTGATCCCATCCTGGGAGCGGGGGCCGTGAGCCAGTTTCGGTGGTATCCTATTATTGTCTAATTTGGCAGCGGAATCTTTCATCAGGACCGTAGTTAGGAAATATTTTATCAGAGTAAAATATCACACTTTTATAATATTAAACACATGGGTAAAACCAAGTTTTAGTACACACATTTTTCATAGGAATATACCCTATTTTTATTTAAGAAAAACATCTATTTCTTTTAGATAACTTTATTGCCACTTTTTCAAGCCTTCAGTGCTGTCCAGCTGGCTTCTATTTGGCTTTCACATATTGTTACCTGAAACGCGTTTAAAAACATTTTGTCAGTGGGAAATACTGTTTAACCAAGTTTTAATAAAAACCATTGTACAATATTGAGGGCGCATCCGCAATTACATTTGTTTCCAAGTCATATCAATTACCACCACACGGTACTGTCGTTCCGACTTATGGTCATGTTACTCCTCGCAAGGTAGTAACAAATTTTGTATACAAAACCCCAAATTTACCGACTGTAATTGTATCCTTACAAATACTTAATAACTGTTTAATGTATAATTAATTAAGTGAGGTTTTGTAAAAACAGTTAACAAAAAGAGGATTACTCACATTGATGTCTTAGATTATCCGTAAGGGTTTCCTGATGACAATCTATAAATTACACAAATGCATGCGTGTTAGTATAATAACCCATTTTAACATTAGTAATACCCTCCCCGAGATGGCATTCCAACGACTACGTCTGGCAGAACCACGACAGCCGTTACGGAACCCTAGATCAATCGGGCAGAGTATCTAATATGTCTCCAGGGGTTATGATACTTGCATCGGAGTAGAACCTCGCTATTTAGGGGGTATAATACCCGAAAATTACTTATACTACGTAGAAATTCGTTGAGAAAGAAAATATTTGAGCGAACTAACTGAATTGCCGAGGCCCTCTATGTATAGTGCTGGTTTTCAGGTTTCTCGCGGCCCGCGTAAATGTAAGCTTAGGCTTACACGGCCTGCGTAGTAGGGGAATAGAGCTGTAGGTGATCTGGGTCATCAATAGGTTCAACACGCGTTACGCTACGTGTCAACACCGGGGATAACTTGATCCTTTAGTTGACGTGGCCCGCGTAGGTGTAGCCAAAGGGCTACGCGGCCCACGAGCGCACCAAATTTCATTTTTTTAATTATTATTGATAATATTTAGGGTATTCGGGGCCCTTTTTCGCATATGGGGTGTTTTTAGGGACATATTGGGATATTTTAAAATATATTAGGGTGTCGGAAAAATTATGAGGGTGTCGGTTTACGTTAGGGTTGTTATATCTGTCACACCATGGCTTTGCGGAAGCGTGGTTAATTTGGTGTGACTTCTTAATACCATAGCTTAATCATAACAAAGCTATATGAAATAAAATCATGCAAGATCATCCATTCGATTACGTTTTAAAAACCAAATACAATACCATTGTTTTAACGGAAATACATCCTAACGACGTAAACATTGTTCAACAAACACAATAATAACATAAACACAGTTTAAGGACTGCGACTTGTCCAGGAAAGAGTCAGATTCCCTAAACCCGGATGACCTCGTAACTAGTGCAGCGGGAAAACGTGTCATACCGCGCCAGATCCTTTAATTCCCTAAAATACATGTAAGTTGAAAAATCAACAATAATGTTGAGCGAGTTCATGTGTAAGTGAGTAAATAAACCTTTGTATGTATAAAAATCCTGGTATGTAGCAAATAAGGAAAAAGAGATCACCAATGGTTTGCAAGGCCATTGATATGTGTGAAATGCAAGTAGGAAGGCTCAAACCTAGCAGATTTATGCGTTGGGTACAAAGTCACCCCGAGGTCCGTTATGTTGGGCCTGGGGCTGGGCTCGCTACACCCAGATAGATCTACCGCTCCTGCCCCTCGGTCCTATCCTTAGGATTAATGACCTCAAGTTTCCGCCTACCCATTCACATGATCTAAGTAATAACCCTCCTTACGCTAACCATACCATGTAAGAAATATTCGTAATCATAGTAACATGTATTTCACCCCCGCAGTTTAGAAAACTGAAAACAGTTAAGAGAAAAGGGGGACATGAACTCACTGCGGTGCGTCTCTACCAAGTATGTCTCCAAGTCAAGCAGCTGTGCAACGACCTACACGTACTAACTCTATTAGACGGACGGCCGTGCCTTAGCTTTATGGTTTAAGTTTTGGGAAATAGTTAGACAACTATTTCGTGTTTACATTCTGTGCATACTTGGTAATTATTTTCCTTCCCAAGGATGGGGGATTTAATACATGTGTGTTCGAAATATATTATTAAGTCTCACTTAACATATATCTTATTTCTAACTTCAAAATATAAATATTTTTCTCAAAAATATTATATTTTTATTTCACATAATTTTTCCAAAATAATACTTTAACAAAAATACGCGTTCATAAATACTTCCTTAAAGTGCGTAAGGTACGTTTTAACGATCAAGTGGTAATAATAATTACCGGTGTAACTTATATGTTTATCATGAAAGCGTTTGTATTATTTTGGATTCGTTAACATTTGATAATATCATTTTTACCCTAAAAATAATATTTAAGTTTCTTCACAAATAATTAACAAGTAACGTTGTGAAAAGTATATTTACTAAATATATTCATCACGTTTAAATTTTGTGAAAATCCCACCTCCGATATTTTGTAAATAAAGTCGTGGCGAAACTTATATTTTGAAAACATGTCGAAAAGTATTTCTAACACTTATAGTGAAAATAATTCTAAGTGTTAGGTTTTTGGAAAAAATTTCGCCAGAGTTTCCTCTGTAACTGGAGGTGGCCACGCTTTCAAGCGTATCATTTTCTTTTATAAATCAAATCAACCATTTTTCTTATTTAACCCAAAACAATATTCAACACATCAACTAGTCCATAAACATGTAAATCGCAAAGATTACATGAACTTGTGATTTACTAAAAAATACGAGTAAATCCCATTATATTTAGTGGATCTTCATATAAATTAGTCCGGTTTCGTAAAAAACCCCGTTTTTATAGAAATTCCGTCTTTACATCTTCTTGTAAATTTTACGAATATAGTTATTTTGTCGAAACTTTGTGCTTCACAAGTGTTTACACACTTGTGTTTTCTAAAAATCATTCTTGTTAGTGTAAGATCCGTCTTTAGAAAACATAATTTCTTTGACACTTGGTCCTTTGAAAATACCACTTGTAGATCTGTAGATCTACTAGTTTTAAACACTATTTCATAAGTAAAAACGTTTTTACAAAAGTTCATGATTCGTGTGTGGTAGAGTTTCATCCTTTAACCCTTGTTACTTCCAAAACAACCTTATGCATGATCCAAGATCATGACCAATCCGGGTTAAACGATGATCCGAGCTACCACAACATAGATCGGGCCTAAATAACTACACAAATCAAATACTACAAGATTTACACAACATATAAGCTTTTAACCATCATTACAAGCATTTTTAGTAAACTTTTGTGTGTCATCTTGTAAGATTACGAGTTTTAACCGTTACATATCATTTTAACCACTTCCAAATAGTTCGAGAAGGTGATTTAAGCAACTTACTACTAGCTCGAGGCTAGGGAAGAATCTAGGCGCAAAATGAGAGGATAAAAGCAATAGAGTGAGGTCCTTTGAGCTCCGAATGCACCAAGCCTCCTTATACGGGATCCTTGACACTTGAATGGTCTTGAGATGTGATGATCAAGCTCGAAAAATATGATGGATGTAGAGGGGGTGTTCGGCCGAAGCTTTCTAGAGAGAGAGAGTTGTTTTGTGTGTGTGAAATGTGAGGTGAATGATCATATGTGCAAGGCTTGTTACTTATAGACAATGTTAGTGTTATGATCCAATGGACCTCATGTCTCTTTGATATGTGTCACACCCCCAAAATCTACCTGCGGAGTATCACCGCTTGGGAGCGTGACTGACCAGGATCAAGCCACCAATCATATTGAACATGTAATTAATATCAAGTAAAATAAATGCAAACCAATCATTCAATACGATAGGTGTTCAAAACGTAATTATAGTTTCAAAGTGTAGCGGAAGCATAAGTATGAAAACCCAATGTAAGTAATGAGTTCAAGTGTTATAAAGTTTAACTTAACATCCACGATCCATGCTCCACAACGACCTGCTCCTCCCTGTGCAAGCTCCATGTATCTAACGACCTGCAAGGCATGTAACAGAGGATCAACAACTAGTTGAGCGAGTTCACAGTTTATTGTTCAGTAGTTGTAATAGTATGGTAAGTCTTGCATTCGTTCATTAAGTCATGTATCGTAATAGTTCGTATCGCAGCCCTTCTAGGCATGTATGCGAAGTTTAGGGAAAGTTTTCAAGTATTCTAGACTAGGTATGTTTGTATCGCGGCCACCCGGCACCTGTGCGAAGTTTTAGTGTATGGTTCGCAGCCTTCCTAGGCATGTGTGCGAAGATTAGTCATATTATCGCAGCCAACCCTGGCATGTGTGCAAAGATCAGTCATATTATCGCAGCCAACCCTGGCGTGTGTGCGAAGATCAGTTCTATAAGCATCACTAGTCTAGCAGTATCTTAACCAATCACCTTCCTCACCCGAGGATCATATCACTACGTTCCATTATCAAAAGAAGTACAAATAAATAAATCAATCCCATTCCCACCCTGGGAACCCCATGCCTTGGCTGTGTGAACTCACCTTGGTTTGCTCGGTATGCTATGCTCTAGGGTTTATCAAATGTCTAAGTCCGTTACACACGACCTAAGATATGTTGCACATGATACGATGTAAGTGTTTGCATCAAATTAGGGTTTGCAAATCATTGACATTCAAGCAGCTGTGTCTTGTGTGTTTATTGTGTACATGATGATATCACATAGAATGTTCACGCATGTAGAATCATACAGTTGCATTCAGTATCATACGATTATACACATATAGAATCATACATCATGTAATCAGTTCATTGTATTCACATAATTCATGCGTCCCGCCTTTGCTTTCACATTTCAGTCTAACATGGATGTTAATCCAATTGTCACTGTTAAGATACTCAGTACATTTAGCAGCGTCATTAAACTTCACAAGTTTAACGAAGTCAGGGATTTAACAAAGTGTCATACACAGCTTAACAGATTAATCATTATCTATCATGCAGTTCATTGTTTCAAATTAAACATCACACACAGGGCCTTGCCATTCCAAAACTCAGACAAGTGTGTGTGTGTGTGGTGGGGGGGGGGGGGTTTCCCCTGTTTAAGAATCGGATAGCATATGGGGGTTTCAAAACTTGGACAACATAACATCCACACATGAAATTCGGACTAGGGGGTATGGGGTTGAAACTCGGACAACATGGGTGAGGGTAAAAAGTCGGACATGGGGGTGTTGTCACAAAACTCGGATCACCCTTTCAAGGGTTTAAAGGTCGGACCAAGCACAACCCCCCACAAACTCGGACCACATAATGTTGATTCAGAAGTTCGGACAAAACCATCAAACAAAAGTCGGACCCTACTCCCTCATGTAAAACTCGGACCAAAGTCCTCATGTTAAATCTCGGACTAATCATGATCTCACAAATTCGGACAACATGTATCACCTAAAAGTCGGACTAGTATCATTTACATACAATTCGGCATAACATACATAAAGTTCTGACTCCACTTATTATAACACAAAGTTCGGACATATTAACATAATCAAGGTCGGACTTTATGTTAGCAGGAAACTCGGACTACATACATATGCATAAAATTCGGACCTTTGTAGGTTGTTAAAGGTCGGACTAGCATGATACAATAAAACTCAGACAAGTTCATTCATTCACAAAACTCTGACTTACAATCATGCGTGAATTCCAGTCATTGCACAGAATCAAAATAATCAAATCAGTTACGTTTTCTAAGCAAGTCGTGGAACCCTAATAACATACACTGGCAACCCTTTCAATCCTATCATCAATCACAATTGAAGAAATATCATGTACTCGACACAAACAAATCATTACGCAACTAATCATCATCGTCATCACAATAATTCAGAATCAATAATCACAGCCTATCACAGGAAGAACTAGGGTTTTAACATCAATCAATCAATCAACAATTAACATCAAACAATGATTAAACAATTACCTTGATTGATTCTAAATGGATTGGAAGATCAAACTTGTTGCAAGAGACTTGTGAATCCAAGAATGATGAGAAGATGGTTGTGGAGAGGATTAGAGAATGTGAGGGTACGTGTTTTGATTCTTGTGATGATTAGTGAATGATTAGGGAAAGAGATTGGGGTTAAGTATGACTTAGATTTCACTAATTGCTCTCTACACCCTGAATTACTATATCTTACAATAGTACACCATCTCAAACAGTTTCACAGTTTCACCACCAAGTTTATGCATTTGACAAGTCTAACACAATTAACACATAACCATGCATAATCACACAATACACTTCATTGTATTAAAACGTATACAATTCCATGGCAATCAATTGTGCAAATAAACAACTAATCAGTACATGAACGTGCAATAAATGCGAAATAGAAATCTTGGAAATTCGAGTTGTCACATTATCCCCAACTTAAAAGAAATTTCGTCCCGAAATTTGGCATGCGGTTACTGAGGAAGCTAGGTACGTTGTATCATTCACTGGTTTTCCTGGGGTGTCACATCATCCCACCGTTGATTTGGAATTTCGTCCCGAAATTCAGTAGTGGTAGCTTCAGCCTCAGTAGTGGTTGGATTGGTTTCGAATAACTGGGGGTACTTTTCTGTCATCTGGTCTTCGCGTTCCCAGGTGTACTCTGGGCCACGTTTGGAGTTCCAACGAACTCGGACAAGAGGGATTCTCTTGTGTTTGAGGACCTTAACATCCCGGTTCGTGATTTCAACTGGTTCCTCGACGAACTGCAACCGCTCGTCGATAGTGAGTTCCTTAAATGGAATTATGAGGGTCTCATCTGACAGGCACTTCTTCAGATTCGACACGTGAAATACATTGTGAACTGCACCGAGTTCAGCTGGTAGGTTTAGCTTGTAGGTCACTTTGCCTATTTTCTCAATGATCTCGAACGGTCCAACATATTGCGGATTTAGTTTGCCCCGTTTGCCAAAACGAACCACACCCTCCCAGGGTGAGACTTTAAGTAAAACCTGGTCCCCGACCTGAAATTCTAATGGCTTCCTACGCTTATCCGCGTAGCTTTTCTGGCGATCACGAGCTGTCGCCATGCGTTGTCGTATTTGTGCTATTCGTTCAGTAGCGTCAACTACCATTTTCTGGTCCTGTAATCTGACTATCCCCCACCTCTGCCCAACAGAGAGGTGACCGGCATTTACGCCCGTACAATGCCTCGAATGGAGCGGCTTGTATGCTGGTGTGATAACTGTTGTTGTATGAAAACTCCACCAAAGGGAGATGCTTTTCCCAGCTATTGCCGAAATCGATGACACATGCCCGAAGCATGTCTTCTAGGGTTTGAATCATGCGCTCAGACTGCCCATCCGTCTGAGGGTGATAAGCTGTGCTCATGTCTAATCGAGAGCCAAACGCTTTGTGCATTGCTTGCCACAGTTCTGATGTGAATCGTGCATCGCGATCCGAAATGATAGATGTGGGCACCCCGTGCCTCGAGACTACTTCCTTTACGTACAGGTCTGCTAAGGTGGAGAACTTGTCTGTTTCTTTGATTGCCAGGAAGTGAGCAGACTTCGTGAGTCGATCCACGATCACCCAAATAGTGTCGTTCCCACGCTGGGATCTAGGTAGGCCTGTAACGAAATCCATGGAAATTTCTTCCCATTTCCATTGCGGTATCTTGGGTTGTTGAAGTAGGCCTGAGGGCTTCTGGTATTCTGTCTTGACTCTTGCACAAGTCAAACATTTGCCGACGTAGGTAGCGATGTGGGCCTTCATGCTAGGCCACCAATAAGTAGTTCTGATGTCCTGGTACATTTTATCCGACCCTGGATGTACCGAGTAGCGCGACTTGTGCGCCTCATCCATCACAAGTTCACGTAAATCGCCATAGAGTGGGACCCAAATACGTCCTGTTACATAGTACGCGCCGTCTTCCTTCTGTTCTAATTGTTGCCTTGAGCCGCGTAAGGCTTCGGCCTTGACGTTTTCTGGTTTCAATGCTTCCACCTGAGCATTTCGTATCTGTGCAGGAAGATCAGACTGGATAGTGAGCTGCAAAGCTCGTACACGCCTAGGTAGAGTGTCCTTTCGACTGAGAGCGTCAGCCACAACATTGGCTTTGCCTGGATGGTACTTGATAGCGCATTCGTAATCATTAAGTAACTCGACCCATCGTCGTTGACGCATGTTTAATCCTTCAGCTTGAAGATATGCTCAAGACTCCTGTGATCGGTGTAAATAGTGCACTTGGTACCGTACAGGTAGTGTCGCCATATCTTGAGCGCAAAAACAACAGCTCCCAGCTCTAAATCGTGCGTCGTGTAGTTCCGTTCATGAACTTTGAGTTGACGAGAAGCATAGGCAATAACTTTATCCCGCTGCATCAATACACAACAAGCCCCTGTATCGATGCATCACAATAGACCACAAAATCATCTGTGCCCTTTGGCAATGAGAGAATAGATGCGCTGCAAAGCCTATTCTTTAGGTACTGAAAAGCAGTTTCCTGATTGTTGCCCCAGTGGTAGGTGACACTCTTCTGTGTCAGTAGTGTAAGTGGCTGAGCAATCTTTGAGAAATCTTTGATAAATCGTCTGTAGCAACCCGCCAAACCCAAGAATTGGCGTATTTCCGTTGGTGTACGTGCTGCAGGCCAGTTCCTGATCGAATCAACCTTGGATGGGTCAACATGGATCCCATCCTTGTTTACCACGTGGCCTAAGAAGTGGACTTCACGAAGCCAGAAGTCGCATTTTGAAAACTTGGCGTATAGTCGTTCCTTTCGAAGAAGTTCCAAGATAAGACGTAAGTGCTGCTCGTGTTCCTCCTGACTCTTGGAGTAGATCAGAATGTTGTCGATGAAGGCAATGACGAACTTGCCAAGATAGGGTTGCACACCCTGTTCATAATATCCATGAAAACTCCGGGCGCGTTCGTAAGCCCAAATGGCATGACAAGAAACTCGTAATGACCGTAGCGAGTTCTGAATGTTGTCTTGGAGACGTCCTCAACCCGGACTCTCGGCTGATGGTAACCTGACCTCAAGTCTATCTTGGAGTAGTAACTCGACCCTTGCAACTGGTCGAATAAGTCGTCTATACGAGGAAGAGGATAGCGGTTCTTCACTGTGACCTTGTACATTTCGCGGTAATCGATGCACATCCTGAAAGTGCCATCCTTCTTTTTCACGAATAATACTAGAGCTCCCCAAGGCGAAGGGGGTAGGTCGGATAAATCCCTTATCCAAGAGTTCTTGTAGTTGCTTTGACAGTTCTTCCAGTTCGGTTGGAGCTAAACGATACAGTGCTCGAGCTATGGGTGCTGCTTCTGGAGCGAGCTCGATTTGAAATTCGACCTGACGATGGGGCGGTAGACCAGGTAAATCTTCAGGAAATACCTGAGGAAAGTCGTGTACAACTGGATGGTCTTCCAACTTCTTTTCTTTCGTTGATACGTCAGTAACGAGAGCCAAAATTGCGGTGTGACCCTTCCGCAAACTTTTCTGAGCCTTCAAGAAAGAGATGATGCCAACCACAGCACCACTCTTGTCGCCTTGAACTTCGAGAGGTTCTTGGCCAGAACGAGGAATGCGAACAATCTTTTCTTTGCATAGGATTTCTGCTTGCTGTTGCTGCTGGTGATTCTGATTTGCAGGCCGTGGGCTCCTGAATCCTTAGCTTCATGGCCCATCTTGAGACACCTCTGGCAACGTCCCTCGTTGCGCTAACCACCGTGGTGTCTGTTGCATTTGCTACACATTGGATGAATTCCCCGATATCCACCCTGCCCCTGACCACCAGTAGTTGGCTGACTCGGGCTCTGGTGATCACTATTCTTGCGCTGCTGCTGTGCTTGAGACTGAACGGTAGCGGAACCCTTGCTGGAATACCCATCCCATTTCCGCTTGTGTGTCACTAGGAGTAGCGGGAGTAGCAGAAGTGGTAGCGGTAGTAATAGCGCTGATACAACTAGGCAGCCTGTTCTGTTCCACTGCCTGATCCGTGAGGCGATGAGCAAGACGCTGAATGTCTTGGATATTGTCGAGGTTAGCCGATACAGCATGGCTCTGAATTTCTGAGGCTAGACCCTTGCGGTACAATTCAATACGCTTGCTTGGAGGGTCCACCATGGTTGGACACAAGATGGCCAGTTCGTTCGACCGTTTCGTATAGGCTTCAATTTCTGACCCCGTCATTCTCAAATGGTAAAGCTCCACTTCTAACTTGTGGATGTCATCACGCGTGCAGTATTCCCTTTTAATGCGTTCCTTGAATTCGTTCCAGGGGGTGGCGTTAGCAGCTGTCAACCCTAGTATCTGTACTTGCGCGTTCCACCAGGTTATCGCGATTCCTTCCAAAGTACCAGTGGTGTACTTGACCCTGCGAGTCTCAGGGCATTCACACATCTCGAATACTGACTCGAGCTTCCCAAACCAATGGAGTAGTCCCACTGCTCCTTCTGTGCCACTGAATGTGCTTGGACAACAGTCCATGAAGTTCTTGAATGTGCAGACAGGTTGCTGTTCGTTCTGACCCGTTGCGCGAGAGAGATAGGTCAAGGTTAAGCGCGAGAGTTGGGTCACGAGAGTAGGATCTAACATCCTAGGATAGGTCTGGAATAGCAGGTTATACCTCCTGCTTGTGCGGCTGCAAACGCCGCAGCAACTTGTTCGTTAATGAGAGCCGTCAACTGGGCTTGAGTCATGTTAACACGTCCAGACATGATCGAACAGTAAAGGTAGCATAAGTATGAATGGTTTGCGAGTAGTGCGATGACAGAAAAGTGTAAGCACGTAGGTATTCTCATGCAATAGTGTCATGTGTATCTAAGCATACTACGAGCAAAGTTCTATACATTTCTAGCAAGCAGGTAATAAACATAAACCTTATTACCTAGAATGTCGAGTCTTGCACGTGGAGCGAAGCATCGTTGTGGATCGTTGAGAGCACTGTTCTGGTTATAGTCTGGTTTTAATAAAAACGTTTTTCCCAAATTAAAACCAAGTTCTCTATAACCAATGGCTCTGATACCAATCTGTCACACCCCCAAAATCCACCTGCGGAGTATCACCGCTTGGGAGCGTGACTGACCAGGATCAAGCCACCAATCATATTGAACATGTAATTAATATCAAGTAAAATAAATGCAAACCAATCATTCAATACGATAGGTGTTCAAAACGTAATTATAGTTTCAAAGTGTAGCGGAAGCATAAGTACGAAAACCCAATGTAAGTAATGAGTTCAAGTGTTATAAAGTTTAACTTAACATCCACGATCCATGCTCCACAACGACCTGCTCCTCCCTGTGCAAGCTCCATGTATCTAACGACCTGCAAGGCATGTAACAGAGGATCAACAACTAGTTGAGCGAGTTCACAGTTTATTGTTCAGTAGTTGTAATAGTATGGTAAGTCTTGCATTCGTTCATTAAGTCATGTATCGTAATAGTTCGAATCGCAGCCCTTCTAGGCATGTATGCGAAGTTTAGGGAAAGTTTTCAAGTATTCTAGACTAGGTATGTTTGTATCGCAGCCATCCGGCACCTGTGCTAAGTTTTAGTGTATGGTTCGCAGCCTTCCTAGGCATGTGTGCGAAGATTAGTCATATTATCGCAGCCAACCCTGGCATGTGTGCGAAGATCAGTCATATTATCGCAGCCAACCCTGGCGTGTGTGCGAAGATCAGTTCTATAAGCATCACTAGTCTAGCAGTATCTTAACCAATCACCTTCCTCACCCGAGGATCATATCACTACGTTCCATTATCAAAAGAAGTACAAATAAATAAATCAATCCCATTCCCACCCTGGGAACCCCATGCCTTGGCTGTGTGAACTCACCTTGGTTTGCTCGGTATGCTATGCTCTAGGGTTTATCAAATGTCTAAGTCCATTACACACGACCTAAGATATGTTGCACATGATACGATGTAAGTGTTTGCATCAAATTAGGGTTTGTAAATCATTGACATTCAAGCAGCTGTGTCTTGTGTGTTTATTGTGTACATGATGATATCACATAGAATGTTCACGCATGTAGAATCATACAGTTGCATTCAGTATCATACGATTATACACATATAGAATCATACATCATGTAATAAGTTCATTGTATTCACATAATTCATGCGTCCCGCCTTTGCTTTCACATTTCAGTCTAACATGGATGTTAATCCAATTGTCACTGTTAAGATACTCAGTACATTTAGCAGCGTCATTAAACTTCACAAGTTTAACGAAGTCAGGGATTTAACAAAGTGTCATACACAGCTTAACAGATTAATCATTATCTATCATGCAGTTCATTGTTTCAAATTAAACATCACACACAGGGCCTTGCCATTCCAAAACTCAGACAAGTGTGTGTGTGTGTGGGGGGGGGGGGTTTCCCCTGTTTAAAAATCGGATAGCACATGGGGGTTTCAAAACTTGGACAACATAACATCCACACATGAAATTCGGACTAGGGGGTATGGGGTTGAAACTCGGACAACATGGGTGAGGGTAAAAAGTCGGACATGGGGGTGTTGTCACAAAACTCGGACCACCCTTTCAAGGGTTTAAAGGTCGGACCGAGCACAACCCCCCACAAACTCGGACCACATAATGTTGATTCAGAAGTTCGGACAAAACCATCAAACAAAAGTCGGACCCTACTCCCTCATGTAAAACTCGGACCAAAGTCTTCATGTTAAATCTCGGACTAATCATGATCTCACAAATTCGGACAACATGTATCACCTAAAAGTCGGACTAGTATCATTTACATAGAATTCGGCATAACATACATAAAGTTCTGACTCCACTTATTATAACACAAAGTTCGGACATATGAACATAATCAAGGTCGGACTTTATGTTAGCAGGAAACTCAGACTACATACATATGCATAAAATTCGGACCTTTGTAGGTTGTTAAAGGTCGGACTAGCATGATACAATAAAACTCAGACAAGTTCATTCATTCACAAAACTCTGACTTACAATCATGCGTGAATTCCAGTCATTGCACAGAATCAAAATAATCAAATCTGTTACGTTTTCTAAGCAAGTCGTGGAACCCTAATAACATACACTGGCAACCCTTTCAATCCTATCATCAATCACAATTGCAGAAATATCATGTACTCGACACAAACAAATCATTACGCAACTAATCATCATCGTCATCACAATAATTCAGAATCAATAATCACAGCCTATCACAGGAAGAACTAGGGTTTTAACATCAATCAATCAATCAACAATTAACATCAAACAATGATTAAACAATTACCTTGATTGATTCTAAATGGATTGGAAGATCAAACTTGTTGCAAGAGACTTGTGAATCCAAGAATGATGAGAAGATGGTTGTGGAGAGGATTAGAGAATGTGAGGGTACGTGTTTTGATTCTTGTGATGATTAGTGAATGATTAGGGAAAGAGATTAGGGTTAAGTATGACTTAGATTTCACTAATTGCTCTCTACACCCTGAATTACTATATCTTACAATAGTACACCATCTCAAACAGTTTCACCAAGTTTATGCATTTGACAAGTCTAACACAATTAACACATAACCATGCATAATCACACAATACACTTCATTGTATTAAAACGTATACAATTCCATGGCAATCAATTGTGCAACTAAACAACTAATCAGTACATGAACGTGCAATAAATGCGAAATAGAAATCTTGGAAATTCGAGTTGTCACAATATGGGACAAAGGAAAATAAAATAATCAAAATGGTACACAAGAAGGTCACAATGTGACCGAGTTCGGCCAAGGGGGGGGGTAGTTTGGTTAATTTTCAACTATTAGTTAGATAATAGTTAGGTTAGTTTAGGTTAGTTAGGGATTAACCTGGTTAGTTGTGCGTTGTGCTTTATGGCGGGCGTTAGGGTATTCAGGGACCCTAACTGGCTCAGAAAAAGACAAATAATGTTATTAACAATATTTTCATGTTCCGGGTATAGTCCGGTTGTTCGGTTGGATAGTAATCCGTTAAAGCACTTAACAAAGCTTTAAAGTGTCGTTAATACCATTTTTAGTGACACAACTTATTCCCGACACTTTGGAAAGTGTCTAGTAATATTTTTCTCATGTTTTGGCACTTTATTAGTTAGCTAAAAGCTGAATTGTTTATTAAAGTGCTGAGTTTTTGTGCTTAGTGTACGTTTTAGGCACATCCAGTCATTGTAACTTATTCCTAGAGACGCAGTTCCACAACCCTTGTATCCCTACACTCACCACTAGTGTAGTAAAACATTTCTGGCTCATACAGGCCTTAGAGGCAATATCTGCCTGATGCTGGCTTTATCAGCATGTTCAATAGGTTATCCGTTTGTAGTGCTACTGTGCTTTTGTGCATCATGTTTGTCACTAAGGTTCAGCATGTAAATAATGTAGTGACAGTAAGTAGAGTATGATGCAAATATGTACATGTATCAACATTCAAGTAGCAGTTTATCCACAATTTCAGATAAGCACAGTAATTAAGCAGTAATTAATTATTAATTAAGTCGTACGGATACCTGGTTTAGTGAGGGTTGTCACATTCTCCCCCCGTTAGAAAAATTTCGTCCCGAAATTTTAAGTTCTGCTTCTAGTCGCAGGGTTCTTGGGAAATAAGTGGGGGTATTTCTCTTTCATCCGGTCCTCACGTTCCCAGGTGTATTCAGGACCATGTCTGGCATTCCAACGAACCTTGACGAGCTTGACACTGCTCCGGCGGGTCTTGTTCACTTTCCAATCCGTAACCTCAACAGGTTCTTCAACGAAGTGGAGCGTGTCGTCAACATGAATTTCGTCGGTCGGAATGACAACGGTATCTTGCGTTGGACTCTTCCTCAAATTTGATACCTGGAATGTATCGTGAACACCATTCAGCTCAGCAGGTAAGTCCAGCTTGTATGCTACTAGCCCAATCCTTTCCAAAATTCTGAACGGACCAATATACCGCGGATTCAACTTCCCACGCTTCCTGAAGCGTGCCACACCCTTCCAGGGTGATACCTTCAACAAAACCATATCTCCTACCTCAAATTCCAGAGGCTTCCTTTTTCGATCCGCGTAGGCTTCCTGGCGGTCACGAGCCGCACTGATGCGATCTCGGATCTATGCAATCTTGTCTGTGGTTTCCTGGACCACATCAGGACCAACCAACTGTCTATCACCTGCGTCAGACCAACAGAGCGGTGATCTGCACTTGCGGCCATATAAAGCTTCGAATGGCGCGGCACCAATACTGGTGTGGTAGCCGTTGTTGTATGAAAATTCGACCAAAGGCAAATGCTTATCCCAGCTACCGCCCAAATCCATAACACACGCTCTCAGCATGTCTTCCAAAGTCTGTATCGTCCGCTCGCTTTGACCGTCGGTCTGCGGGTGAAACGCGGTGCTCATATTCAATTGTGAGCCAAAAGCTTCCTGGAAGGATTGCCAAATCCTTGATACGAACCTTCCGTCTCTGTCAGAAATGATTGAGAGAGGTACTCCATGGCGTGTAACAATCTCTCTCATGTAAATTTCGGCCAACTTGCTCGTATTATCCTTCTCTCTGATAGGTAAGAAGTGCGTTGACTTCGTTAATCGATCCACTATTACCCAAATAGTGTCATGGCCTTTTGGCGTTCTTGGCAACTTTGTAATAAAATCCATGGAAATTTGTTCGCATTTCCACTTGGGAATTTCTGGTTGTTGCAGAAGTCCTGAAGGCTTCTGGTATTCCGCTTTCACTTTAGCGCATGTTAGACACTTGCTCACATAAACGGCAACATCGCCTTTCATCCTAGGCCACCAATAGAAATCCTTAAGGTCCTGGTACATCTTATCCGCTCCTAGATGGTTAGAGTACCGCGATTTGTGAGCTTCATCGAAAATAACCTTCCTTAAATCTCCAAACAAAGGAACCCAAATCCTTTTCTCAAAACATAACGTTCCTTCCTTGTTTGGTATCAATAGCTTCTCCATCCCACGGATATATTCTTCTTCAAGGTTTCCTTCCTTGAGAGCTTCTTTTTGCGCGGCACGGATACGCAAAGAAAGATCGGTTTGGATAATCATTTCCAAAGCCCTAACCCTTATGGGCTTGATCCTCTCTTTTCGACTTAGGGCATCGGCGACCACATTCGCCTTCCCTGGATGATACTTTATCTCACAGCCGTAGTCATTCAACAACTCTACCCATCGTCTCTGTCTCATATTCAACTCCTTCTGGTTGAATATGTGCTGTAGGCTCTTGTGATCTGTGAAGATTGTACACTTTGTACCATAAAGGTAGTGTCTCCAGATCTTTAAAGGAAAAACCATTGCGCCAAGTTCCAGGTCATGTGTGGTATAGTTCTTTTCATGCACTTTCAGCTGTCGTGACGCATAAGCAATAACCTTTTGGCGTTGCATCAGCACACAACCCAATCCTTGACGCGAAGCGTCGCAATATACCACAAAATCATCTGTACCTTCTGGTAGCGATAAGATCGGCGCATTACAAAGCTTATCTTTCAATATCTGGAACGCTTCTTCCTGTTTGATTCCCCAATCAAACTTCTTATCCTTCTGAGTGAGGAGCGTCAATGGTTGAGCGATTTTTGAAAAATCCTCAATGAACCTTCGGTAGTAACCAGCCAAACCTAAGAATTGTCGAATTTCGGTTGGCGTCTTTGGCGTTTCCCAATTCTTGATCGCTTCGATCTTTGTGGGGTCAACATGAATTCCATCTCCATTTACCACGTGCCCAAGGAATTGTACTTCTCGCAGCCAAAACTCGCACTTAGAGAATTTGGCATACAGCTGTTCCTTCTTTAGCAGCTCCAGAACAGCTCTTAAATGATGTTCGTGCTCAGCCTTTTTCTTTGAATAAATCAAAATATCATCGATGAACACTATCACGAACTTATCCAAGTAGGGCTTGCAAACCCTATTCATCAAATCCATGAACACTGCAGGTGCGTTTGTTAATCCAAACGGCATAACTAGGAACTCGTAGTGTCCATAACGAGTTCTAAAGGCTGTCTTTGGGATACTCTCCTCTTGTATCCTTAGCTAATGGTATCCAGATCGAAGATCAAACTTTGAATAAAAGCTTGAGCCTTGCAGTTGGTCGAATAGATCGTCGATTCTCGGCAGAGGGTATCTATTCTTGATCGTCAGCTTATTCAACTCCCGGTAGTCGATGCACATTCGAAAACTACCATCCTTGTTTTTGACAAACAAAACTGGAGCTCCCCAAGGCGAGAAGCTTGGTCGGATAAATCCCTTGTCTAACAACTCTTGAAGTTGTGTCGACAGTTCTTGCATCTCAGAAGGGGCAAGTCTATAAGGTGCCTTAGCCACAGGCGCGGCGCCTGGAACTAAGTCGATGCGAAACTCCACTTGCCTCAGAGGCGGCAGTCCGGGCAAGTCTTCTGGGAAGACTTCCGGATATTCCTTCACGACAGGGATGTCTTCGATTCTTGGCTCAGCAGCTTTCTTATCCACAATGTGTGCCAGGAAGGCAACACATCCCTTCTGCAAACACTTTCGCGCTTTCAAGCAGCTGATAATTCTCAAAGGCGTCTCACGCTTCTCTCCATGAACCACAATTGTTTCACCATCTTCGGTTGGGATACGAACGACCTTTTCGTGACAAACTATCTCTGCCTTGTTGCCTGATATCCAATCCATTCCTACCACCACGTCGAAGCTTCCCAGCTGAACTGGTAGTAGGTCCAGAGCAAACTCACGCTCTCCCAATTCGATCACACAGCCTCTAACAACTTCATTAGCTTCTACCAACTTTCCATTAGCCAATTCGATTGAGTACGGAACATCTAATTTACTAGCGGCTAAACCAAGCATATTCTTAAACTCTAACGACACGAAGCTATAATCGGCGCCAGTATCAAATAAAACGGATGCATAGCGTTGGTTTACAGGGAACGTACCAGTGACAACATTGGGATCCTGGCGCGCTTCCCTCGCTTCGATGTTAAATACTCTTCCACGGGCTTGGTTTAACTCTGGGCAGTTCCTCTTGTGGCACCACAGTTGAAGCATCCGGGTTTTTGCCCATTTCCACCACCATTTCCAGCTTGTTTATTCCTCTGGTTACGATTCACAGCGCCCGCTTGATTAGCATTGTTGCCTCGATTTCCATTCCCTCCATTATTTCCTTGTGGGCGATTTCCATTTCCACCCCGGTTGTTGTTTCTGTTTCCAAAACCTCCTTGGCCTCCCTGACCAACAGTGGCCCAACAAGAGTCCTTCAAGTGGCCAGATTTCCCACAAGCTTCACATGCTTCCAAACCACAACGGCCAGAATGGTGGCGCTGGCAGGTATTACACTTGGGCTGGGTGCCCATGTATCCTTTTCCTTTCTTTCCACTACCAGTTGTAACCTGAGCTGGCATGCTTGTTTCTCCTTTCTTGACAACACCACTGGTGCCTTGCTTGAAGTTTGAAAACTTCCGTTTGTTACCTCCGGATGACTCAACCTGAGTCTCCTTCTTCTTAGGCTCAGCATCATCGAACTTGTTCAGGCGAATAGCCTCCTCTGTGAGTGCCACGCTCAAATCAATCGCCTCAGTAATAGTAGCAGGCTTGGAAGAGGTCACCATGCTTATAATTTGAGGAGCTAATCCCCAAATGAAGCGTTCAACCCGCTTGAACTCTGGAGTGACCATGTAGGGTACCACATGCGATAAGTCATGAAACCTCTGAACATATTCCGCGATCTTTGGACCTTCCATCTTTAAATGCCAGAATTCAGTCTCCAGTTTCTGGATTTCAGTGCGGGAACAGTACTTTTTGCGCATAAGTTCCTTCAGTTCGGTCCAGGTTAGTGCGTAGGCAGCAGCTTCACCAAGTGTCTGTACTTGCAAATTCCACCAAGATAGGGCTCCATCCAAGAATAGCCCAGAGATATAGGTGACTTGCTGATCTAGTGCGCATTTGCTCATGCGAAGAACAGATTCAGTTTTCTCAGCCCAACGAACAAAGGCGACAGCACCTCCTGTGCCATCAAAGTTGACCGGCTTGCAGTCTAGAAACTGCTTGTAGGTGCACCCTGCACATACAGTATAACGGCATTAGCATCTTTCCTATAGATATCCAATTAGGTCATGGTATGTCTAAATGACTTAGTATTACCATGAGGCGGGTTGTTGTTGTTGCCAGAATTGCCAGAGTTGCTTCCACTAGTCCCTCCTTGAGAGGCGGCGTATTGTGCGATGGCAGCAGCGATGATTTGCTGGAGTTCCGCCTGATTAGTAGGCATTTGCGGTTGTTGACGTCTCAGCGGCATCTTCTAAAAGATGGGTTTACGTCGGTCAGGGCATAGTAAAGCGCACGTATATAATGATAGTAATAGTACATAACATCTCATGTTATCAATATATCATTCACATAACATCCCATGTCACAAATATTGTTCACACAACATCCCATGTCATAAAAATATAAATAATCAATCAAGCATCAAATATGATGAGAATACTGCGATTGCCATATATCGAGACCACATAGTAAGTGTACAAGTACATCACAGTGTCATACAACATCAATCGACTAAGGGCTACATCACCCCAGTCCAAAAACTATATCAAATCAGTGTCAATACATCAAATACATGTCAACAAAAGTCAGAATCGTAATGTAGTCTCCAAAAATGTTGTGCAGTCAAAAGCAATCGCCGTCTTCTCACCAACGTCTACCCAAACGGCACTGATGAGCTCTACACGGATGGCGGTGGAGGAGGGGGAAAATGAGTGTAAAACAAGCGACGCAACTGGAGCCAGTCCTCCTCCATGGCTCTCTGGGTACGCAAGAAAGAAGCAACTTGCTGCTCTAATGCAAAGAGACGTGTAGCATAGTCTGGTGGCAGAGGTCGAGAGGGCTGCAAAGGAGAGTGGGTCTGACCGTGGCACTGACACGGCGGCGGCTGAGCTCTCTCAAGCTCCTGAATGCGTTGTGTGTGTACCTCGTGCTGGGCGACAAAAGACATCAAAACATCCTCAATAGAATATCCCATATGGAAAGGATGGTAAGGGTCGGTCGGTGGCGTAACAGGTGGTGATGACCAGAGAAACGGCTCCCTGGCTGGATCAAAAGGTGCCACATGAAATGGAGTAACAGGGGGTAAAACAGGTGAAAACTGAGGCATGAAGGGAACAGACGTCGGCACATGCCCAAAGGGATGGGCCGTAGAACCCTCTCCAGGTCGGGCTGGAGGTGTAAACTGAGGGAATGAAAAGGAGGTATCAACGTGACGGGTATCAGTGATCTGAGGGGGAATAGGTGGGACCTCGTCATCAGCAGGAATCCACCCATGCTGGGCGTGCTCATCTTGTGGATCCATGTGGGTCGCGAATAGTGCATGCTCGGGCTCTAGTGGAACGGGATCAGGTGGGGGAGCAACAAGAGGGTCAACAGGTGCATCAGCAATAAGTGGGGGATCAACATGATCAGCAGCAATGACATGATCGCCCTCCAACAACGGAGCATCCACAGGGTGATCATCAATAGGTGGGTCAGCAATGACAGGCTCAATAAGGGGTGCGTCAGCATGAACTGGGTCATGCTCAAGCGCAGGGTCTAGAGCGGCTGCCTGCTCAGGGGCCATGGCAGGCTCGGGATCATCAAAGGCCATCTCAAAATCAAACTCAGGGTCGATGGGATCAACTGGGTCAGCTGGGTCGACCGGATCATCCATAGGCTGATCCATAGGTATAAACTCTATATCCTGATCCGGGTCGAACCCTGGGGGAAGATAGGATCGGAATCCTCCACATCATCGTGGTCGAAAGCAAAGCTAGGAATAGGGGCAACAGAGGATGCCTGGTCAGGATCTGAACCATGCGAAAAGTGTTGTGCGCTCCGAGTGTGTGAAGGTGCGGAGGCCACAGACTCGAAAGAGTCTGGGACCGGAGAGTGAGCAGGTGACTCCTCAGCGGGAGCATCTGCGATCATCAAGAGATCACCAGCAGCAAGAAGGGCCTCGCCCTAAGCCTCATCCTCTATGGGCTCATCATCATACAGATCAATATCGCCATCAGCATCGGCGTCAAGAAGTAAATCGTAGGCAGGGTAAACGGCCAATGGTATGGGAGCAAGGATCTCTACAAGCGGTAGGTCCCCGGCCAAAGGGCCATCAGCAAGCTCATCAGCCTCGTCAGGTAGCGCGAAGGGCTGAAGGTCGTCCTCGTCCGTGCTAGTAACGTCCGACGTGTGCACCTCGTGCTCTGAAGATGCTAGGTCATCTGATACTATAGGTCTAGGGCCTGTGGTGTCTGAGTCGCCAGTGCCGGGCGAGTCCATGTGTCTGTAACATAAACACAAATATGTACAAATAATCAGTCATACAATCAGGTAAACACATTAGTCACCAAATAAGAAATCACATAATTCTCCTAGTCCCACTAGCCTCCCGGTCTCCTAGACTGACTTTCCTAGTCCCACTAGCCAAATTCCTCCAGCCTCTCAGACTGCTCTTCCTAGTCTCACTAGCCAAATTCTCCCAGTCTCTAAGACTGCTCTTCCTAGTCTCACTAGCCATCTACCTCGATCTCTTAGACCGAGCCTCGGCCTCCCAGACCGAGCCTCAGCCTCCCAGACTGAGCCTATAAATAATAATAAAGAAAATGTGCTCAACATTTGTTTATAAAAACGTTTTGGATCTGGACTTAAGTGGTATGCAGTAAAAATATTTTCGTGAGAGCCCTAGTGATCATAGTCTAGACTTGAGAAGGAATCCTAGTTCGCTATGATCAGAGCTCTGATACCAAGCTGTCACACCCTGGCTTTGCGAAAGCGTGGTTAATTTGGTGTGACTTCTTAATACCATAGCTTAATCATAACAAAGCTATATGAAATAAAATCATGCAAGATCATCCATTCGATTACGTTTTAAAAACCAAATACAATACCATTGTTTTAACAGAAATACATCCTAACGACGTAAACATTGTTCAACAAACACAATAATAACATAAACACAGTTTAAGGACTGCGACTTGTCCAGGAAAGAGTCACATTCCCTAAACCCGGATGACCTCGTAACTAGTGCAGCGGGAAAACGTGTCATACCGCGCCAGATCCTTTAATTCCCTGAAATACATGTAAGTTGGAAAATCAACAATAATGTTGAGCGAGTTCATGTGTAAGTGAGTAAATAAACCTTTGTATGTATAAAAATCCTGGTATGTAGCAAATAAGGAAAAAGAGATCACTAATGGTTTGTAAGGCCATTGATATGTGTGAAATGCAAGTAGGAAGGCTCAAACCTAGCAGATTTATGCGTTGGGTACAAAGTCACCTCGAGGTCCGTTATGCTGGGCCTGGGGCTGGGCTCGCTACACCCAGATAGATCTACCGCTCCTGCCCCTCGGTCCTATCCTGAGGATTAATGACCTCAAGTTTTCGCCTACCCATTCACATGATCTAAGTAATAACCCTCCTTACGCTAACCATACCATGTAAGAAATATTCGTAATCATAGTAACATGTATTTCACCCCCGCAGTTTAGAAAACTGAAAACAGTTAAGAGAAAAGGGGGACATGAACTCACTGCGGTGCGTCTCTACCAAGTATGTCTCCAAGTCAAGCAGCTGTGCAACGACCTACACGTACTAAATCTATTAGACGGACGGCCGTGCCTTAGCTTTACGGTTTAAGTTTTGGGAAATAGTTAGACAACTATTTCGTGTTTACATTCTGTGCATACTTGGTAATTATTTTCCTTCCCAAGGATGGGGGATTTAATACATGTGTGTTCGAAATATATTATTAAGTCTCACTTAACATATATCTTATTTCTAACTTCAAAATATAAATATTTTTCTCAAAAATATTATATTTTTATTTCACATAATTTTTCCAAAATAATACTTTAACAAAAATACGCGTTGATAAATACTTCCTTAAAGTGCGTAAGTTACGTTTTAACGATCAAGTGGTAATAATAATTACCGGTGTAACTTATATGTTTATCGTGAAAGCGTTTATATTATTTTGGATTCGTTAACATTTGATAATATCATTTTTACCCTAAAAATAATATTTAAGTATCTTCACAAATAATTAACAAGTAACGTTGTGAAAAATATATTTACTAAATATATTCATCACGTTTAAATCTTGTGAAAATCCCACCTCCGATATTTTGTAAATAAAGTCGTGGCGAAACTTATATTTTGAAAACATGTCGAAAAGTATTTCTAACACTTATAGTGAAAATAATTGTAAGTGTTAGGTTTTTGGAAAAATTTCACCAGAGTTTCCTCTGTAACTGGAGGTGGTCACGCTTTCAAGCGTATCATTTTCTTTTATAAATCAAATCAACCATTTTTCTTATTTAACCCAAAACAATATTCAACACATCAACTAGTCCATAAACATGTAAATCGCAAAGATTACATGAACTTGTGATTTACTCAAAAATACGAGTAAATCCCATTATATTTAGTGGATCTTCATATAAATTAGTCCGGTTTCGTAAAAAAACCCGTTTTTATAGAAATTCCGTCTTTACATCTTCTTGTAAATTTTACAGATATAGTTATTTTGTCGAAACTTTGTGCTTCACAAGTGTTTACACACTTGTGTTTTCTAAAAATCATTCTTGTTAGTGTAAGATCCGTCTTTAGAAAACATAATTTCTTTGACACTTGGTCCTTTGAAAATACCACTTGTAGATCCGTAGATCTACTAGTTTTAAACACTATTTCATAAGTAAAAACGCTTTTACACAAGTTCATTGATGTGTGTAAAATGCAACATATAAATTACATCAAATGAGGCATAAAACTAACCCTTTTAAGTACTAATGTTGGAAAAAGTGTGCTTTTGTCTTCCTTTTGTATTTTCAGGGTTAAAAGAGCTTAAATGAACAAAAGAAGCAAAAATGCAGCCAAATCCAACATAAATACAAAGAAAAGGAAGAAACGTGGCATGCCCGACTCCTCGACAGCATCTCCCAAAGCAAAAACAAGAAGAAAGCTGAGCATGGGGCTGTGCCCAGCTGAACACGGGGCTGTGTCCAGCGGACACGGGGCGTGTCCAGCTCAACACGGGGCCGTGCTCAGCGAGCACGGGGCAGTGTCCAGAATGGTCAGCCCTGGCACAAAAGACAAAGTGGTAGAAGCTTCTATTGCCCACCACGGGGCCGTGCCCAGCGGACACAGGGGCGTGGTCAGAGTGCTGCAGGTGCATTTATTGTAAATGCAAATTACAATTAATGAAGAGAGAGAGTGTCAGACAGGCACGGGGCCGTGTCCAGCGGACACAGGGCCGTGCCCAGGCTTCTGTTCAGCCTATAAATAGGAGTGCTTGGCTTCATTTCAACTCATCCCTTGGCACACCACCTCTCTCACACTTCATCCACCACCCACCACCACCATAACACCATCATCCACCACCATCATCCATTTTCCATCGTAGAGTGTGTGAGTCTTCTCGGGATCCAAGATTGATCGTAAGAGTTCTTGACAATCAAGGCCATGTTTGCCTAAGTCTCTTACATCACTTGGTGAAGACAAGTGTTTAGTATAATACTTTTTATTTTTAATCTTTTGCACTTTTTATTTGGTTTTGTATTAATGACTTTAATAACTAGTTGCTTATGTTGAAAGTGATCTTTCCTTATCGTTTGTTCGTGGTATCTTGGCATTATTTTACTGTCTATATAAAATAAAAGATTTTAACCATTCATATCTCCACGGTCTATATGGAGGTATGTTGGCTACCTGGTCGGGGGTTAAGGGAACGGTTTGGTAAGGGTCTTGCCCTTGTTCAGCGTTTAGAGGTCCTGCTTGGGACCTGGGTCAAATTTAGTAGGATCTCCTTCAATGCCCATAGGTATTGGATGGCGGGGATCCAAACTCTTTGACCCCCTCATAAGTTAACTACTATTAATACTATAACCCGGCTATTTAGGACTGTATCCCTGCTGACTCAGACTACTTAGCTGAGGGTAACGTCACCGCCGAAAGCGGGGCCTACCACAATTTGCATTAATAACTTAATTCATTATCTTTCAATAATCCGACCCTTTAGGATTGTATCTTTGCTGACTCAAACTACTGGGTTGAGGGTAATGTCGCCTTCAAAAGAGGGGCCTACTACAATAACTAAGATAATCTCTTAAACAAGTGCAATAGTGCGAAAATAATCAAAGGTTATACTAATACACGTGTCAGATCCAAGTGATTCATCTTGTCTATCTGTTTTTATTTTATTTTTCAGCATTTAGTTAGTTTTTATTTTCTTAGCTTAAAAAAACATTTTTCTCACTTTTTGATTTGATTAGACGTTGAGGATAAACCGGTATTAAAAGCTCTTGTGTCCTTGGACGACCTCGGTATCTTACCAACACTATACTACGTCCACGATGGGTGCACTTGCCCATATGTGTGTTTAGTGTTAGTAAATATCGTGTTTTATAAATTTAAAACTTGGCTAAAAGTGTAAAAAAAGGGCTTAAATATACATCAAAAATATAACACACTTCACGCACATCAAGTTTTTGGCGCCGTTGCCGGGGACACAAGGATTTTAAGAAAGCTTAAAATCAACGACCTAATCAGTTTTTCAAAACCTTTTTAAAACGCGCGCAAATTTTTCTGCATTTTAGTTTAGTTTGCATTTACAGTAGCCTGAACACGGGGCCGTGCTCGCTGAACACGCCCCCGTGCTGCATATTTTTAGTTAGATACCCAGATACAGAGTGTGAACACGGGGCCGTGCTCACTGAACACGCCCCCGTGTTCAACGTGACCAGTAACTTTAATTAAAACGCCCAGATACAGACCCTGAACACGGGGCCGTGTCCACTGAACACGGGGCCGTGTCCAGCTTCTGTTTCCATCTTTATTTTTGTTTTCTGGTCCCGAGACTCAGTTGTGATCTGTTGAGTGATTCTTATGGATCAATACTCAGGAGGTTACAACTACACCTATGATGAGGATGATTATAGGGGTAATTATTGCACTAATTGTCGTAACGCACGCTCGGTTCAATATAATAACTCATATCAACCATCCAATTCATACAACTGTTATGAGGAGGCCAGGTACGAGCCATCAACTTCACACACATCCTATGAAGACCAAAGGTATGAACCTCCTCCCTCATACTCATATTTTGATGAACCAATGTATGAGCCTTCATACTCATACTTTGATGACTCAAGATATGAGCCACCACCTTCATACTCTTATTATGAGGAACCATGGCGTGAACAACCCACCTCATATGAGTACTATGAAGAACAAAGTTTCGACCCTTATCCTTCATATACTTACAATGAAGAACAATGGTGTGAGCCATCTACTTCATATGAGTATTATGAGGAGCCAAGGATCGAACAACCGGATTCAAGCTTTGAGGATCCAAATTCTTTTTCTCTCACCGAAGTGACCAATAGGATATTAGAACACATTAAAACTATCGAACGTTACATGAAAGAATCTCGCGCAAGGGAAGAGGAATCCCGCGCAAGAGTAGAATTGAATAGTAATAATAACGTAGAGATAGTTGAAAATGTAAAAATGGAAGAACAAGAAAGTGAAAAACCGACACATGAGTTAAACAATGAAAAAGGTGAGTCCGATAATGTTAAAATTCATGAAGAGTCTAATTTTGAAGAAATTAATCTCTTGTCACCTACTTTCGAAAATCATTGTTTAATAACCCCTCATGCCAAGTTTTTAAAAGAGTTAAACACTAGTGCTAAAATCAAAGAACTAGTGAGTGTTAAGTTAACTAATGATCAAACTTCGCTAATAAAAGAAGACCCTTTTGAAATTAACATTACACCGGTTCCATGTTTCTTTCAAAATTCATTTATTAGTAATATCACCATTGATAAAGATCTTTGTGTTAACATAATGCCTAACTACATTTTTGAAAAGCTAAGTATTAGTGATTTTGCTCCACTTCAAATACCCATTTTTCTATCCAATCAGAGAATAATAAAATCAATCGGTGTAGTTGAGGATATCTTGGTTCAAACAAATCAAATGGTAATCCCAACCGACTTTGTCATCCTTGATGACGCTCCTCTAGTGTTGGGACGACCTTTTGTAAAAACTCATGAATCTTTGAAAAACCGGAAGTACAACAATCTACCTCTTCAATTAGGGGCATTCAAAAGGAGCATAGATCTTGAGCGCTCAATGAAATATCCTTTTGGCAATAATGACCCCCTAATTGAAGATGAGCCAGAACCACCCGATAAGGAGGGTCTAGCCAAGGACCCTTATAAACGTGGCGCACCACGGAGGCATTCCGCGGAACTATCCGTAGTTTAGTTTAGATTAACTTTTATGTTTTCTAATTTAGTTTTAAATTTTCAGGAATAAAACACACTCGGGATGGTGAAGGATGCTAAGGGAAGCTTGAACCAACACCCCATACATAAAAACAGAGCCTTCCGACGATTTTTCTTCATTACAGCAAGTTCAGCACGGGGCCGTGCTCACCCAACACGCCCCGGTGCCCAAAACTCTGCAGAAATGCCCAGTTCAGGTATCTGGACACGGGGCCGTGCTCACTGAACACGCCCCGTGCCCAACCTTCTGTTTACTTTTGGTACTGGCAGTCTGGACATGGGGCCGTGCTCAGCCAACACCACCCCGTGTTCAGCTACCCAGTACCATAAAATCTTGTTTTTAACCCACTTTTACACATTCTAATCAACCGAAAATCTTATTTTTGGGACACATTGAGGACAATGTGTAATTTAAGTGTGGGGGGATGCTAAAACCTTGAATTTTGCAAGTCCTAATTACAAGCCTTACACAAAACTCTATTGGAACCGCTAATCACCCCAAATTTTTTTCAAAAACTTTTCGTTTTTTTTGCTTGTCTTGGTTTAATTTGGGAATAACAAGTTCTAAAAAGGTTATATTTTTACAAATTTACAACCGATAGCGTCGTGATAAAAAGAACCAACATAAGAAAATTATGAAACGGCATGACAAGCTTAGTTAAAATTTAATTATATATACTTGATCACATAAAAACCCATTCCCACAAAAGTGAGTTTTGAGCCTTTATTGAGCATACAAATATACATCTTTAAACTAAATGCTCATTTTTCGTTTCTTGTGTGAATAGCCGCTTGGTTTCTTACGACTCTAGAACTTGCCACGACGATACATTCCCGGTCCTTACCAACTTAAACCCGAGTAAGTAAATGATGGAGGCATTAGGACTAACCCTTTTTATTTCTACACCATTATTTTTCTTTTTTTTTTACCACCTACCCAAAATCCCCCTAGTTAACCCCTTTGAGCCTAAAACCTTTTCATTTCTTAACCCAAAACAAACACTCTTTTTCCCACCAAAACCCCTTTTTCATTTTAAACCCTTTATTTTAGTAACAAAGCGCGGTTTTTCTTATGACTTCCTTATCAAAAAAAAAAAAAAAAAAAAAAAAAAAAAAAAAGAAAAATGATGATAATAATGAAGCCAAAAGAAATAAACAAACAAGGTTATCAAAAAGAACTTTGTTTGAAAAAAAAATTGCTTCATTAAAATAAAAAGTCAAAAAAAAAAGGTCTTACGAAAACCGACGCTTTTTACGCTTTTCGCCCTTTTACTAACCACTAACCCAACCACCCACCTTTAGCCCAAGCCTAACCCTTCACCCAAAAAGTCCTCTTGATATTTACAAAGGTATAAAGTTAAAAAGGAGGAGGATTGATTGCTTGGCAAGCCTATGGTAGGAATAAGTTCCATGCCGCTCTCGAGTGATTCACTAAAAATACACCTTCGGCCGAGTGTTGAGTGATCCCCCGTGAGGTATGTGAACTTGTATATAAATGGAATTTTAAAAAGGCATACTATGCCCAAATAAGTAATTTATCTTATGAAACATTCTAAATAAATCATAACGAATAGGATTGTAAATAGTATAAAAATAAAACCCAATAAAGATCTTGGATTCCCGACACTCAAAGACAAGCCCAAAACCTTCTCTTCTACCCATTCCATTTGGGAGTGTAAGCCACATATTAAATAGTTTTGCTTGAGGACAAGCAAAGATTCAAGTGTGAGGGTATTTGATGTGTGTAAAATGCAACATATAAATTACATCAAATGAGGCATAAAACTAACCCTTTTTAAGTACTAATGTTGGAAAAAGTGTGCTTTTGTCTTCCTTTTGTATTTTCAGGGTTAAAAGAGCTTACATGAACAAAAGAAGCAAAAATGCAGCCAAATCCAACATAAATACAAAGAAAAGGAAGAAACGTGGCATGCCCGACTCCTCGACAGCATCT
Organism: Helianthus annuus; assembly: GCF_002127325.2. Taxonomy (NCBI): domain Eukaryota; kingdom Viridiplantae; phylum Streptophyta; class Magnoliopsida; order Asterales; family Asteraceae; genus Helianthus; species Helianthus annuus. The sequence continues at coordinate 64,990,281 of NC_035440.2, read as the reverse complement.
CCCAAAGCAAAAACAAGAAGAAAGCTGAGCATGGGGCTGTGCCCAGCTGAACACGGGGCTGTGTCCAGCGGACACGGGGCGTGTCCAGCTCAACACGGGGCCATGCTCAGCGAGCACGGGGCAGTGTCCAGAATGGTCAGCCCTGGCACAAAAGACAAAGTGGTAGAAGCTTCTATTGCCCACCACGGGGCCGTGCCCAGCGGACACAGGGGCGTGGTCAGAGTGCTGCAGGTGCATTTATTGTAATTGCAAATTACAATTAATGAAGAGAGAGAGTGTCAGACAGGCACGGGGCCGTGTCCAGCGGACACGGGGCCGTGCCCAGGCTTCTGTTCAGCCTATAAATAGGTGCATTTATTGTAATTGCTGACTCAAACAACTGGGTTGAGGGTAACGTCGCCTTCAAAAGAGGGGCCTACTACAATAACTAAGATAATCTCTTAAACAAGTGCAAAAGTGCGAAAATAATCAAAGGTTATACTAATACACGTGTCGGATCCAAGTGGTTCATCTTGTCTATCTGTTTTTATTTTATTTTTCAGCATTTAGTTAGTTTTTATTTTCTTAGCTTAAAAAACATTTTTCTCACTTTTTGATTTGATTAGACGTTGAGGATAAACCGGTATTAAAAGCTCTTGTGTCCTTGGACGACCTCGGTATCTTACCAACACTATACTACGTCCACGATGGGTGCACTTGCCCATATGTGTGTTTAGTGTTAGTAAATATCGTGTTTTATAAATTTAAAACTTGGCTAAAAGTGTAAAAAAAGGGCTTAAATATACATCAAAAATATAACACACTTCACGCACATCATTCATGATTCGTGTGTGGTAGAGTTTCATCCTTTAACCCTTGTTACTTCCAAAACAACCTTATGTCATGATCCAAGATCATGACCAATCCGGGTTAAACGATGATCCGAGCTACCACAACATAGATTGGGCCTAAATAACTACACAAATCAAATACTACAAGATTTACACAACATATAAGCTTTTAACCATCATTACAAGCATTTTTAGTAAACTTTTGCGTGTCATCTTGTAAGATTACGAGTTTTAACCGTTACATATCATTTTAACCACTTCCAAATAGTTCGAGAAGGTGATTTAAGCAACTTACTACTAGCTCGAGGCTAGGGAAGAATCTAGGCGCAAAATGAGAGGATAAAAGCAATAGAGTGAGGTCCTTTGAGCTCCGAATGCACCAAGCTTCCTTATACGGGATCCTTGACACTTGAATGGTCTTGAGATGTGATGATCAAGCTCGAAAAATATGATGGATGTAGAGGGGGTGTTCTTCCGAAGCTTTCTAGAGAGAGAGAGTTGTTTTGTGTGTGTGAAATGTGAGGTGAATGATCATATGTGCAAGGCTTGTTACTTATAGACAATGTTAGTGTTATGATCCAATGGACCTCGTGTCTCTTTGATATGGGACAAAGGAAAATAAAATAATCAAAATGGTACACAAGAAGGTCACAATGTGACCGAGTTCGGCCAGAGGGGGTAGTTTGGTTAATTTTCAACTATTAGTTAGATAATAGTTAGGTTAGTTTAGGTTAGTTAGGGATTAACCCGGTTAGTTGTGCGTTGTGCTTTATGGCGGGCGTTAGGGTATTCAGGGACCCTAACTGGCTCAGAAAAAGACAAATAATGTTATTAACAATATTTTCATGTTCCGGGTAAAGTCCGGTTGTTCGGTTGGATAGTAATCCGTTAAAGCGCTTAACAAAGCTTTAGAGTGTCGTTAATACCATTTTTAGTGACACAACTTATTCCCGACACTTTGGAAAGTGTCTAGTAATATTTTTCTCATGTTTTGGCACTTTATTAGTTAGCTAAAAGCTGAATTGTTTATTAAAGTGCTGAGTTTTTGTGCTTAGTGTACGTTTTAGGCACATCCAGTCATTGTAACTTATTCCTAGAGACGCAGTTCCACAACCCTTGTATCCATACACTCACCACTAGTGTAGTAAAACATTTCTGGCTCATACAGGCCTTAGAGGCAATATCTGCCTGATGCTGGCTTTATCAGCATGTTCAATAGGTTATCCGTTTGTAGTGCTACTGTGCTTTTGTGCATCATGTTTGTCACTAAGGTTCAGCATGTAAATAATGTAGTGACTGTAAGTAGAGTATGATGCAAATATGTACATGTATCAACATTCAAGTAGCAGTTTATCCACAATTTCAGAAAAGCACAGTAATTAAGCAGTAATTAATTATTAATTAAGTCGTACGGATACCTGGTTTAGTGAGGGTTGTCACAATATCCTCCCCACCTTGTTTTAGAGCTCATCCTCGAGGTCTACTAGAACAAGTGTGTATATTTCCTTTACATTTCTGATTCAAGCGCCCATGTGTACTCATGTCCTCTTTTGGAGTCCCACTTCACTTTGACCAGAACTAATCTTTTGTGTTTGAGATTCTTAATTTTCCTATCTTCAATCTGTAGAGGCCTTTCTACAAATTTGAGTTGTTCATTTACCTCTATATCCTTAAGAGGTACCATCAGTGATTCATCAGCTAGGCATTTCTTGAGATTAGATACATGGAATACATCATGTATTCCTGCCATTTCCTCTGTCAGTTGTTGCTGATAAGCTACAGGTCCTATTCTTTTAATAATCTTAAAAGGTCCAACATACCTGGGACTTAGCTTCCCTCTTTTGATGAATCTTACTACTCCTTTCCAAGGAGAGACTTTTAACAATACTTTATCTCCTACCTGGAATTCTAATGGCTTACGTCTATTATCAGCGTAGCTCTTCTGTCGATCATGTGCTGCTTTTAGTCGTTCCTTGACTTGAATGATCTTGTTGGTTGTTTCCTGCACTATCTCAGGTCCAGATAGTTGCTTTTCCCCAATTTCTGCCCAACAGACTAGGGTTCGGCACTTTCGTCCATAAAGTGCTTCGAATGGTGCAGCATTGATACTTGTGTGATAACTATTATTATAAGAGAATTCTATTAAAGGCAAGTGATCGTCCCAATTACCTCCGAAATCAATTACACAAGCTCTAAGCATGTCTTCCATTGTCTGAATTGTCCTTTCGCTTTGTCCGTCCGTTTGAGGATGATAAGTTGTGCTTAGATTTAACTTGGTTCCCATTGCTTTTTGTAAACTTGACCAAAAATGAGAGGTAAAACGGCTATCCCTATCAGAAACAATTGATAAAGGAATTCTATGTAATGAAACAATTTCATTTACATATAATTTGGCTAATTGTTCCATATTGAAAGTTTCCTTCATTGGTAGGAAATGAGCTGCTTTAGTTAGCCTATCTACAATCACCCAGATTGTATCATTACCTTTTCTTGTTTTGGGTAATTTGGTAACAAAATCCATTGTTATCAATTCCCATTTCCACACTGGCATTTCTAGCTGTTGCAGCAATCCTAAGGGTTTCTGATGTTCAGCTTTAACTTGTGAACAGGTTAAACATTTAGAAACATAGGCTGCTAGATCCTTTTTCATTCCTATCCACCAGAAATTTTTCCTCAAATCCTGATACATCTTATCATTTCCAGGATGCATTGTATACTTAGACTTATGGGCTTCTTCTAGTATACGGTGACACAGGTTTCCTAATTTAGGTATCCATATTCTCTTTTTATGGAATCTCCAAATTCCATTGGTTCCTTGTTCTAATTCCTTAATTATTCCTTTTAATCCTTCAGTATCATCCTTGATTACTGATTCTTGTGCTTCTCTAATTTGATCATTTAAATCTACTTGTAGATTTAATTTAAGAGAACGTACCATTTTCGGCTTTCGTGATACTTTCGGCTTAAAGCATCAGCCACTACATTTGCCTTTCCTGCATGATATCGGATATCACAATCATAATCACTAAGAATCTCCATCCAGCATCTTTGTCTCATGTTTAGCTCTTTTTGCCCAAAACATACCTTAAACTTTTATGATCTGTGAATATGGTAAACTTACTACCATAAAGGTAATGTCTCCAAATCTTAATGGCAAAAATTATGGCTCATAATTCTAGATCATGGGTTGAATAATTCTCTTCATGATTCTTAAGTTGTCTAGATGCGTAAGCTATAACCTTTTGACCTTGCATCAATACACATCCATAACCTAACTTAGAAGCGTCACAATAGACTATAAAGTCTTCAGTTCCTTCTGGTAACGCTAGTATGGGTGCATGGGTTAGTCTTTGCTTAAGGATTCTAAAGGCTTCTTCTTGTTTTGGTCCCCATTCAAACTTAATGGATTTACAAGTTAACTTAGTTAAGGGTATGGCTATTCTAGAAAAATCTCGAATAAATCTTCTATAATAACCGGCCAATCCTAGAAAACTTCTAACCTCAGTTGGTAATTCAGGGGTTTTCCATTTGGTAATCGCCTCGATATTTGTTGGATCCACATGAATTCCTTCATGATCAACTAAGTGTCCAAGAAACTGTACTTGCTCTAACCAAAACTCGCACTTTGAAAACTTAGCATAAAGCTTTTCCTTTCTTAATAAACTTAAAAGTGCATGCAAATGCTTTGCATGATCCTCCTTACTCTTAGAGTAAATTAGAATATCATCAATAAAAACAATTATGAATTTATCCAAATATGGCTTACATATTCGGTTCATCATGTCCATAAATGCGGCTGGGGAATTGGTTAAACCAAATGGCATGACAGTAAATTCATAATGACTGTACCTTGTTCTGAATGCGGTTTTAGGAATGTCCTCTTCCTGTACCTTTAATTGATGATATCCTGATCTTAAATCGATTTTAGAGAAAAATCGAGCTCCTTGAAGTTGATCGAACAGATCATCGATCCTTGGTAATGGGTACCGATTCTTAATCGTGACCTTGTTCAATTCACGGTAGTCAATGCACATACGCATTGATCCGTCCTTCTTTTTGACAAACAATATCGGTGCTCCCCACGGCGACGAGCTTGGCTGTATGAATCCTTTCTCCAACAATTCGTCTAACTGTTTCTTCAGTTCTTGCATTTCGGCGGGTGCCAAACGGTAAGGTACTTTGGCAATTGGTGCTGTTTCTGGTAACAGATGGATTCTGAATTCGACTTCCCTGTCAGGCGGTAGCCCTGGCAATTCTTCTGGAAATACATCTGAAAACTGGGACACTACTGGGATGTCTTTTAGTTCTTTTCCTTTAGTGTTAGTGATTATAGAAATCAAATACACTATAGATCCTTTTCTTATACAACTTGCAGTTTTCATCACATAGATGAATTTAGTGGATCTAGATGGTTTATCTCCTTTAATTGTGATCTTTTCACCCCTTGGTGAATTTACTTGAATTGACTTTTGATCACACATAATAATGGCTTTATTGGCTATTAACCAATCCATTCCTAATACAACATCAAATCCTGCCAGATTCATTGGGTAAAGGTTTGCAATAAATTTTTGATTAAAGATTTCTATTCTTGCCCCCTGCAAGATTTCAGAAATCCCAACGATTTCTCCATTTACTGTCTCTACTAGACATTCTTGTGGTAGTTCAGTTAATGATTGATTTAGAAGTTTGCAAAACGAAGTATTAATAAAACTTTGGTTTGCACCAGAGTAAAATAATACTTTAGCAAAAATATTATTAACTAAAAATGTACCAGCTACGACGTCCGGGATCATCTTGGCTTCATCGGCAGTCAGAACAAATGCTCTAGCATTTTTAGTGTTCTTGTTGTTTGCAGCTGGAGCTAATTTCGGACAATTTGGCCTGATGTGACCTTTTTCTCCACAGTTGAAGCACAACCCATTAGTTGGTTTCCTTCTGCAGGTTTCTTCCTTGTGTCCTGATACTTTGCAGAAATTGCAGTAAGTGGAGCATCTTCCAGAATGCTTCTTTCTGTAGGTTTTGCAGTATGGTGCAGAGGTAGAACCTACATTCCAACGGTTGGAATTCCCAGAACGGAATTCTTGAGTAAGCCTTTGGGTTAGGTTTCTCCTCTGGTCTTCTTCTCTAGTACGCACCAGTTCATCAGTCAAGGTATTGGCTAGTTCTACAGCTTCTACTATGGTTTGGGGTCTAGCTGCCTTGACTACATGTCTAATCGCTCCAATTAATCCCCAGATGTAACGGGAGATTAATACCGGTTCAGGTGATGCAAGGGTTGGTACTATCCTAGCATATTCAAAGAATGTAGTAGTATAACCCTTACTATCTACCCTGGTCATCCTAAAGTTCAGAAACTTGTTTGCTATCTGCTCCTTTTCATTGGGAGGGCAGAATTTTCTTTCTACCATATTTTTAAACTCCTCCCATTCCATGTTATATACCCTATCACTTCCTCTTGACTGGAGGATAGTGTTCCATCATTCTAGGGCTGAGTTCTTAAACATATTAGAAGCAAACATTATCTTGTCTTCTTCTGCACACTTGCTTATTTTTAGAACAGCCTCAGTTTTCTCTATCCAGCGTAGAGCTGCAATGGGTCCATCATTGCCTGAGAATTCTATTGGTTTACAAGACCAGAATTCTTTATAAGAACAACCATATGGCATGGTTCTTCTTCTTTTGGGAATGGGCACTTGAACTACGGGTCCATTGTTTACGCTGTGTTCAGGTTCAGTTGGTCGCTTACTACTATGCTTGCTTTTATTTTCGGCTTCCTTAACATTTTGGATAATAAATGGCATTGCATCTATGATTCCCTGTGCCACTATATGTTGAAGGGCACTATTATCCACTTGATTTCTAGTGTTATTATTGTTTGGATTCTCGTTATTCAGATTATCGTTATTCGAGTGGTTATCATTCTGGTTTTCCTGATTCACTTCGTTGTCCATCTAAATTTTAAACATTTACCACTTATTAATATCATAGAATAATATTTAATACAATCAATCACACAACACACAGATTGATCAAAAACATCGAGCATTGCGACTTTTACTCTTTTCTTATAGTATGCATCTATTACACACTAGTACTGAAATTAAAATTACAATACCGACTAAAATTGAAAGTTACACTACTAGTAGTAGGCATTCATAGTTTTTTTTTCAAACACATATATTATATATTATTATATTATTACTACCATTTTCACCATCCCATTCACAGATATGGATTCATCCAGAAATCCATATTGCGCTCGTCGTACTTCCAGACGAGTCGCTCTCCCACCTGTCGCATTCTCTCACTGCTTTCTAAAATTTCCTCACCAAAAGTCCTAAGTTCTTGTACGTTTTCTGCACTCATTGGGGGTGCAGGTTTGGAATCTGGGGTGCGGGTTCCTGGTATGCGGCCTGGTATGGGTAAGGATTCTCTAAAATCTCCCTAATGAATGCATCATTATCGTAATAGGGATCTAGAGGATCTAACCCTGGGTAGGCTCCTAGATTTGGCATGGGAAAATCTTCATGGATAGGGTAACGTTGCACATAGTCCCTGTTGTCGTCCCACCATGGGTCGTAATTTGGGTCTAGGGGATTTGGTGCAGGTACCCTAGGTATTTCTTCCAGATTAAAATCATGCATTTCTACTTGGTTTTTAGGGTTTTCTATTTCCATGGGTTGGTCAGGAATTGGTGGTAGTGGTTGGGGTGCTAACATTTGCTCCAGGTTTGGATCAGCTGCAGTGGTTGCTAAAATATGGATATTGGTTATACCCCTATTAAGCATATCTTGGGCATAAGCATCGGTTTCTCTTTTAGCTGCGGCTAACACTCTCTGTTCTTGCAACTTTTTCATACGCTTTCTACGTTCATCTGCTCCCCTACTGAACCATCCCCTCTTTTTATGAGGAAATGGCTCTTCAGATTGAGCCTTAAATGTCACACCCCCAAAATCCCACACGCGGAGTACCACCGCTTGGAGGCGTGACATGACCAGGATCAAGCCACCAATCATATTGAACAAGCAGATAATAGTTAAAGTAGTTCAAAAACCCAAATCAATACGATTGATGTTCAAACCAAACTTTGTTTAAGTAGCGGAAGCATAATAATGAAAACCCAAAATAAGTTATAAGTTCAAATATCATTCACGATCTGTATCCCACAACGACCTGCTCCTCCCTGTGCAAGCTCCATAATGTACCTAAGGTCCTGCAAGGCATGCAGCAGAGAGTCAACAACTAGTTGAGCGAGTTCACAGAAAGTAAGTTCAGTAATAGTAATTGTATGAGTCGTATTATGTTCGTTCATTGTTCATGTATAGTATTGGTTTCCATCGCGGGCCCTTTCGGCATGTATGCGAAGATTTGGGTTGATACTCCCAAATATCCTAGACTATGTATATTTGTATCGCGGCCACCCTGGCATTACTTGCGAAGATTTAGTTTCTATAGTTCGCAGCCTCCCTGAAGCATGTGTGCGAAGATCAGTCATAATTATCGCAGCCAACCCTTGGCGTGTGTGCGAAGATCAGTTCAAGTAGGTATACTAGTCTAGCCGTATCTTATCATTTACCATCCTCACCCTGAGGGCTATATCATTAGGTTCCATTTACTAAGTACGCACGAAATAATCATCCAATCCCATTCCCACCCTGGGAACCCCATGCCTTGGCTGTGTGAACTCACCTTGGGTTGCTCGGCAGATACACAAAGGAAAGAGTTCTTGAACTAGGGTTGGTCAACCACGTCCTAACAGGGTTACCATACGAGTCAGGTTCTGACTTCAAATAATACACGTTTGTTTCATACAAGTTAACACATTACTAACACGTATTGATCATGGCAAACCACGTAGCAATCATAACATAACATTCTCAACTTGTGCGAGTCGGATGGTTGGGCCATTGAGCTTGTGCGAGCCCAACCATCTTGTGCGATCTAAGTGTCTAAGCCCAAACTATACCCGGCCCAACATATAAGGAGTCCAACATAAATGTCTCGGCCCATGCAAGAGCCTTGTGCGATCCGAATTGGATTGTGCGATTGAATCAGTCCGGCCCATAAGGTACACCCGACCCAAACTAAATAATGTACAATTGGTTTTGTGCGATCAACTCTAATTCCCAGCCCATGCCTACAGCCCGATAAATATTCTTAAGCCTTGTGCGGTCCTACTGGGTTGTGCGGTCATACCTGGCCCAACATAAAACCATACGGCCCAAACAGTTATCAAACACAAATCATCCTTGTGCGACTGAAGACCCCCCTTGTGCGATCAGGGCCTCTTGTGCGACTATGTCCGCTTGTGCGAGTGGACGTCTTGTGCTACCAAGATGCCTTATGCGACTGGACTTGTGTGAATCCGAATTCATGCCAAACAGTTATATTGTTTCCATAATTCAAGCAATATTGTTACTATAGCCAATTAATTTCGGTTGACCAATATAACCGTTTCCTTAGTTACAATTATCAATTAACAGTTTCCAACTATTCGATTAGCATACCATCGATCAACAAGACTTTTAGCATCAAATCGTATGAACTCTAAATCAAAGCATGCACCATAACTAATAACTCACATGGTTTATCCGATTCATAACATACAATTCTAGTTAAACATCATAGAAACATAACCGTGGATTAAGAAGCATTCAGTTCTTATGTTATCATTACAACATCCGATTACTAACACATCATCCGGTTCGGTCGTGTTTATAATCATCACGAACTTAATCACTAATGCATCAACAAGATCACACCAAAGTTTATATCAACATACACATATTCCGAATTCCTATGATCAAATCTTTTAACATAAACAAACCTAGTTATCACAAACAATCATGGTACGACAACATACGAGGATTCAATGATGAAAAACTAACCGATAGAAAAGTAGAATGAGATTGTATCGAGCAAGAAGTTCCAAGAAGGAAGAGGGTGTTGCCGTCGGGTTTGCCAAAAGAAGAGAGAGAGCTTAGGGTTTGTTACTTGTGTGTTTTGATGTTTGGCAAAATAATGAGAAGTTTACTAACTTCTAAGTGTTAATAGTTCATGAGGGGTTGGGCCGAACCCACACTTGGGCCGCCCTTTACGTCCGAATGCAAGTGATATAGTCCAAAGGACTTGTGCGATCGGTGAGTCTTGTACGTTTCGTTCATGTTGTGCGGTTTGAGTTCATGTAACATATATACATACACATAACATATCATGTATACATTCATTAAAACACATATCACATAACATTCAATAATCATTCGCTTAGTCAATCAAGTTCATATAGTCGTGTCATGTTCATAAACGTTACACAAAGATAGGTTCAGAATTTCGAGTTGTCACATTATCCCCAACTAAAAAGAAATTTCGTCTCGAAATTTGGTATGCACTCACTGAGGAAGCTAGGTAAGTTATATCGTTCACTGGTTTCGTTTATTGGTTTTCCTGGGGTGTCACATCCTCCCCCCGTTGATCTGGAATTTCGTCCCGAAATTCCGCAGTAGTAGCTTCAGCCTCAGTAGTGGTTGCATTGGTTCCGAATAACTGGGGGTACTTTTCTGTCATCTGGTCTTCGCATTCCCAGGTGTACTCTGGGCCACGTTTGGAGTTCCAACGTACTCGAACAAGAGGGATTCTCTTGTTTTCGAGGACCTTCACATCCCGGTCCGTGATTTCAACTGGTTCCTCGACGAACTGCAACCGCTCGTCGATAGTGAGTTCCTTAAAAGGATGGTCTCATCTGACAGGCACTTCTTCAGATTCGACACGTGAAAGACGTTGTGAACTGCACCGAGTTCAGCTGGTAGGTTCAACTTGTAGGCCACCTTGCCTATTTTCTCAATGATCTCGAACGGTCCGACATATCGCGGATTTAGTTTGCCCCGTTTGCCAAAACGTACCACACCTTTCCAGGGTGAGACTTTAAGTAAAACCCGGTCCCCGACCTGAAATTCCAACGGCTTTCTACGCTTGTCCGCGTAGGCTTTCTGACGGTCGCGTGCTGCCGCCATGCGTTGTCGTATTTGTGCGATCTTTTCTGTGGCGTCCACTACGATCTCTGGACCCGTGATTTGACTATCCCCCACCTCTGCCCAACAGAGAGGTGACCGGCATTTACGTCCGTACAATGCCTCGAATGGAGCGGCTTGTATGCTGGTGTGATAACTGTTATTATACGAGAACTCCACCAAAGGGAGATGCTTTTCCCAGCCGTTGCCGAAATCAATAACGCATGCCTGAAGCATGTCTTCAAGTGTTTGAATCGTTCGCTCAGACTGCCCATCCGTCTGAGGATGATATGCTGTGCTCATGTCTAATCGTGAGCCGAAAGATTTGTGCATTGCTTGCCATAGCTCTGACGTGAATCGTGCATCCCGATCCGAAATGATGGAGGTGGGCACCCCGTGCCTCGAAACAACTTCTTTGAGGTAGATGTCTGCGAGAGTGGAGAACTTATCCGTTTCCTTTATAGCTAGGAAGTGTGCAGACTTGGTGAGTCGATCCACGATCACCCATATGGTATCATTTCCCCACTGGGACCTAGGTAGGCCTGTAACAAAATCCATGGAAATTTCTTCCCACTTCCATTGCGGTATCATAGGTTGTTGAAGCAGACCCGCTGGTTTCTGGTATTCGACCTTGACTCTCGCACAGGTCAAGCATTTGCCGACATAAGTAGCGATGTGGGCCTTCATGCTAGGCCACCAATAAGTAGTTCTGATGTCGTGGTACATTTTGTCCGATCCTGGATGTACCGAATAGCGAGACTTGTGAGCTTCATCCATTACAAGTTCGCGTAGACCGCCATAAAGTGGGACCCAAATACGCCCCGTTACATAGTAGGCGCCGTCTGCCTTCTGTTCTAGTCGTTGCCTTGAGCCGCGTAGGGCTTCAGCCCTCACGTTTTCTGGTTTCAATGCCTCTGCCTGTGCATCTCGTATCTGTGCAGGAAGGCTAGACAGAATCGTAAGCTGCAGTGCTCGCACACGCCGTGGCAAAGTGTCTTTCCGACTGAGAGCGTCAGCCACAACATTGGCTTTGCCTGGATGGTACTTGATGGCGCATTCATAATCGTTAAGTAGCTCAACCCATCGTCGTTGACGCATGTTCAATTCCTTCTGCCTGAAGATATGCTCGAGACTCCTGTGATCGGTGTAAATTGTGCACTTGGTACCGTACAAGTAGTGTCGCCATATCTTGAGTGCGAAAACAACAGCTCCCAGCTCTAAATCATGCGTCGTGTAGTTCCGTTCGTGAACCTTGAGTTGACGTGAAGCGTAAGCAATAACCTTATCCCGCTGCATCAATACACAACCAAGCCCCTGTATCGACGCGTCACAATAGACTACAAAATCATCCGTGCCCTCTGGCAATGAGAGAATAGGTGCGCTGCAAAGCCTATCCTTTAAGTACTGAAAAGCCGTTTCTTGTGTATTACCCCAACGATAGGTAACACCTTTCTGTGTCAGTAGTGTAAGCGGCTGAGCAATCTTTGAAAAGTCTTTAATAAACCGTCTGTAGTAACCCGCCAAACCCAAGAATTGGCGTATTTCCGTTGGCGTACGTGGTGCAGGCCAGTTTCTGATTGAGTCTACCTTGGATGGGTCGACATGGATCCCATCCTTGTTCACTACGTGGCCTAGAAAGTGGACTTCACGAAGCCAGAAGTCGCACTTCGAAAACTTAGCGTACAGTTGTTCCTTCCGTAGGAGTTCCAAAATAAGGCGTAGATGCTGCTCGTGTTCCTCCTGACTCTTGGAGTAGATCAGAATGTCGTCGATGAAGACGATGACGAACTTGTCTAGATAGGGTTTGCATATCCTGTTCATAAGGTCCATAAACACGGCAGGTGCGTTCGTTAACCCGAACGGCATGATAAGAAACTCGTAGTAACCGTAGCGAGTTCTAAATGCTGTCTTGGAGACGTCCTCCTCTCGGACTCTCAGCTGATAATAACCAGACCTCAAGTCTATCTTGGAGTAATAACAGGACCCTTGCAACTGGTCGACTAAGTCGTCTATGCGTGGAAGAGGATAACGGTTCTTCACCGTTACCTTGTTCAGTTCCCGGTAGTCTATGCACATCCTGAAGGTACCGTCCTTCTTTCTCACGAATAGTACTGGAGCTCCCCAAGGCGATGAGCTTGGACGAATGAAGCCCTTTTCCAAGAGCTCTTGTAGCTGCTTTGACAATTCTTCCAATTCTGATGGAGCTAGACGATATGGTGCGCGAGCTATGGGTGCTGCTCCTGGAGCGAGCTCGATTTGAAATTCGACCTGACGGTGAGGCGGTAATCCAGGTAAATCTTCAGGAAACACCTGAGGGTAGTCACGTACAACTGGAATATCCTCCAGCTTCTTTTCCTTCACTGATGCGTCTGAAACGATTGCCAAGATTGCGGTGTGACCCTTCCGCAGACACTTCTAAGCCTTCAAGAAAGAGATGATGCCTACCACTGCACCACTCTTGTCACCTTGAACCTCGAGGGGTTCTTGACCAGAACGGGGAATGCGAACAATCTTTTCTTTGCATAGGATTTCTGCTTGCTGTTGCTGCTGGAGATTCTGATTTGCAGGCCGTGGGCTCCTGAATCCTTAGCTTCATGGTCCATCTTGAGACACCTCTAGCAACGTCCCTCGTTGCACTAACCACCGTGGTGTCTGTTGCATTAGTAACACATTGGGTGAATTCCCCGATATCCACCCTGCCCCAATCCACCAGAAGTTGGCTGACTCGGCTCTGGTGATTACTATTCTTGCGCTGCTGCTGTGCTTGAGACTGAACGGTAGCGGAACCCTTGCTGGAATACCCATCCCATTTCCGCTTGTTGTCACTAGTAGTAGCGGGAGTAGCAGAAGTGATAGCGGTAATAATAGCGCTGATACAACTAGGCAGCCTGTTCTGTTCCGCTGCTTGATCCGCGAGGTGATGAGCAAGACGCTGAATGTCTTGGTTATTGTCGAGGTTAGCCGATGCAGCATGGCTCTGAACCTCTGAGGCTAGACCCTTGAGGTACAATTCGATACGCTTGCTTGGAGGGTCCACCATGGTTGGACACAGGATGGCCAGTTCATTCGACCGTTTCGTATGAGCTTCAATTTCTGACCCCGTCATGTTCAAATGGTAAAGCTCCACTTCCAACTTGTGGATGTCATCACGCGTGTAGTATTCCCTTTTAATGCGTTCTTTGAATCCGTTCCAGGGTGTGGCGTTAGCAGCTGCCAACCCTAGTATCTGTACTTGCGTGTTCCACCAGGTTAGCGCGATTCCTTCCAAAGTACCAGTGGCGTACTTGACCCTGCGAGCCTCAGGGCATTCACACATCTCGAATACTGACTCGAGCTTCCCAAACCAATGGAGTAGTCCCACTGCTCCTTCTGTGCCACTGAATGTGCTTGGACGACAGTCCATGAAGTTCTTGAATGTGCAGACAGGTTGCTGTGCGTTCTGACCCGTTGCGCGAGGAAGATAGGTCAAGGTTAAGCGCGAGAGTTGGGTCACGAGAGTAGGATCTAACATCCTAGGACAGGTTTGGAATAGCAGGTTATACCTCCTGCTTGTGCGGCTGCAAGCGCCGCAGCAACTTGTTCGTTAATGAGAGCCGTCAACTGGGCTTGAGTCATGTTCACACGTCCGGACATGATCTTTATAGTAAAGGTAGTGTGAGTAAGAATGGTTCGCGAGTAGGGCGATGACAGAAAAGTGTAAGCACGTAGGTATTCTCATGTAATGGTGTCATGTGTATCTAAGTGTACTACGAGCAAAGTTCTATATAGTTCTAGCAAGCAGGTAATAAACATAAACCTTATTACCTAGGATGTCGAGTCTTGCACGTGGAGCGAAGCGTCGTTGTGGATCGTTGAGAGCACTGTTCTGGTTATAGTCTGGTTTTAATAAAAACGTTTTCCCATATTAAAACCTAGTTCTCTATAACCAATGGCTCTGATACCAATCTGTCACACCCCCAAAATCCCACACGCGGAGTACCACCGCTTGGAGGCGTGACATGACCAGGATCAAGCCACCAATCATATTGAACAAGCAGATAATAGTTAAAGTAGTTCAAAAACCCAAATCAATACGATTGATGTTCAAACCAAACTTTGTTTAAGTAGCGGAAGCATAATAATGAAAACCCAAAATAAGTTATAAGTTCAAATATCGTTCACGATCCGTATCCCACAACGACCTGCTCCTCCCTGTGCAAGCTCCATAATGTACCTAAGGTCCTGCAAGGCATGCAGCAGAGAGTCAACAACTAGTTGAGCGAGTTCACAGAAAGTAAGTTCAGTAATAGTAATTGTATGAGTCGTATTATGTTCGTTCATTGTTCATGTATAGTATTGGTTTCCATCGCGGGCCCTTTCGGCATGTATGCGAAGATTTGGGTTGATACTCCCAAATATCCTAGACTATGTATATTTGTATCGCGGCCACCCTGGCATTACTTGCGAAGATTTAGTTTCTATAGTTCGCAGCCTCCCCGAAGCATGTGTGCGAAGATCAGTCATAATTATCGCAGCCAACCCTTAACGTGTGTGCGAAGATCAATTCAAGTAGGTATACTAGTCTAGCCGTATCTTATCATTTACCATCCTCACCCTGAGAGCTATATCATTAGGTTCCATTTACTAAGTACGCACGAAATAATCATCCAATCCCATTCCCACCCTGGGAACCCCATGCCTTGGCTGTGTGAACTCACCTTGGGTTGCTCGGCAGATACACAAAGGAAAGAGTTCTTGAACTAGGGTTGGTCAACCACGTCCTAACAGGGTTACCATACGAGTCAGGTTCTGACTTCAAATAATACACGTTTGTTTCATACAAGTTAACACGTTACTAACACGTATTGATCATGGCAAACCACGTAGCAATCATAACATAACATTCTCAACTTGTGCGAGTCAGATGGTTGGGCCATTGAGCTTGTGCGAGCCCAACCATCTTGTGCGATCTAAGTGTCTAAGCCCAAACTATACCCGGCCCAACATATAAGGAGTCCAACATAAATGTCTCGGCCCATGCAAGAGCCTTGTGCGATCCGAATTGGATTGTGCGATTGAATCAGTCCGGCCCATAAGGTACACCCGACCCAAACTAAATAATGTACAATTGGTTTTGTGCGATCAACTCTAATTCCCAGCCCATGTCTACAGCCCAATAAATATTCTTAAGCCTTGTGCGGTCCTACTGGGTTGTGCGGTCATACCTGGCCCAACATAAAACCATACGGCCCAAACAGTTATCAAACACAAATCATCCTTGTGCGACTGAAGACCCCCCTTGTGCGATCAGGGCCTCTTGTGCGACTATGTCCGCTTGTGCGAGTGGACATCTTGTGCTACCAAGATGCCTTGTGCGACTAGACTTGTGTGAATCCGAATTCATGCCAAACAGTTATATTGTTTCCATAATTCAAGCAATATTGTTACTATAGCCAATTAATTTCGGTTGACCAATATAACCGTTTCCTTAGTTACAATTATCAATTAACAGTTTCCAACTATTCGATTAGCATACCATCGATCAACAAGACTTTTAGCATCAAATCGTATGAACTCTAAATCAAAGCATGCACCATAACTAATAACTCACATGGT
Organism: Helianthus annuus; assembly: GCF_002127325.2. Classification (NCBI taxonomy): domain Eukaryota; kingdom Viridiplantae; phylum Streptophyta; class Magnoliopsida; order Asterales; family Asteraceae; genus Helianthus; species Helianthus annuus. The sequence goes on along the minus strand of NC_035440.2, from coordinate 64,973,846 downwards.
TTATCCGATTCATAACATACAATTCTAGTTAAACATCATAGAAACATAACCGTGGATTAAGAAGCATTCAGTTCTTATGTTATCATTACAACATCCGATTACTAACACATCATCCGGTTCGGTCGTGTTTATAATCATCACGAACTTAATCACTAATGCATCAACAAGATCACACCAAAGTTTATATCAACATACACATATTCCGAATTCCTATGTTCAAATCTTTTAACATAAACAAACCTAGTTATCACAAACAATCATGGTACGACAACATACGAGGATTCAATGATGAAAAACTAACCGATAGAAAAGTAGAATGAGATTGTATCGAGCAAGAAGTTCCAAGAAGGAAGAGGGTGTTGCCGTCGGGTTTGCCAAAAGAAGAGAGAGAGCTTAGGGTTTGTTACTTGTGTGTTTTGATGTTTGGCAAAATAATGAGAAGTTTACTAACTTCTAAGTGTTAATAGTTCATGAGGGGTTGGGCCGAACCCACACTTGGGCCGCCCTTTACGTCCGAATGCAAGTGATATAGTCCAAAGGACTTGTGCGATCGGTGAGTCTTGTACGTTTCGTTCATGTTGTGCGGTTTGAGTTCATGTAACATATATACATACACATAACATATCATGTATACATTCATTAAAACACATATCACATAACATTCAATAATCATTCGCTTAGTCAATCAAGTTCATATAGTCGTGTCATGTTCATAAACGTTACACAAAGATAGGTTCAGAATTTCGAGTTGTCACATTAAATACGAATATTCCTTCTTCCGTATCAGCAGAGTACCCTGAGAGGGCATGCTGAGAAGAGACACCTTCGCTTCTAGGCTAACCAGACAATTGACAGTATGCGTCAGATGGTCCTTGGTCGCTCATACTCTAAACTAACAGATAGTCAGATAACACATAACAAGAAAATATAAATATGCACGTATTTCCATAATTTATTTCCTAACACTTTGAATTTTGGTGTCAGCAGAACACTTCTGTGGCTGAATCAGTGGCTTAGCTCTGATACCACATTCTGTCACAACCCCTGATCCCATCCTGGGAGCGGGGGTCGTGAGCCAGTTTTGGTGGTATCCTATTATTGTCTAATTTGGCAGCGGAATCTTTCATCAGGACCGTAGTTAGGAAATATTTTATCAGAGTAAAATACCACACTTTTATAATATTAAACACATGGGTAAACCCAAATTTTAGTACACACATTTTCATAGGAATATACCCTATTTTTATTTAAGAAAAACATCCATTTCTTTTATGTAACTTTATTGCCACTTTTTCAAGCCTTCAGTGCTGTTCAGCTGGCTTTTATTTGGTTTTCACATATTGTTACCTAAAACGCGTTTAAAAACATTTTGTCAGTGGGAAATACTGGTGAGTGAATCCCAGTTTAACCAAGTTTTAATAAAAACCATTGTACAGTATTGAGGGCGCATCCGCAATTACATTTGTTTCCAAGTCATATCAATTACCACCACACGGTACTGTCGTTCCGACTTATGGTCATGTTAGTCCTCGCAAGGTAGTAACAAATTTTGTATACAAAACCCCAAATTTACCGACTGTAATTGTATCCTTACAAATACTCAATAACTACTCAATAACAAATTAATTAAGTGAGATTTTGTAAAAACAGTTAACAAAAAGAGGATTACTCACATTGTTGTCTTAGATTATCCGTAAGGGTTTCCTGATGACAATCTATAAATTACACAAATGCACACGTGTTATTTATAATAAACCATTTTAACATTAGTAATACCCTCCCCGAGACAGCATTCCAACGACTACGTCGGGCAGAACCACGACAGCCGTTACGGAACCCTAGATCAATCGGGCAGAGTATCTAATACATCCCCAGGGGTTATGATACTTACATCGGAGCAGAACCTCGCTACTTAGGGGGTATAATACCCGGAAATTACTTATACTACGTAGAAATTCGTTGAGAAAGAAAAGATTTGAGCGAACTGACTGAATTGCCGAGGCCCTTTATATATAGTGCGGGTTTTCAGGTTTCTCGCGGCCCGCGTAAATGTAAGCTTAGGCTTACGCGGCCCGCGTAGTAGGGGAATAGGGCTGTAGGTGATCTGGGTCATCAATAGGTTCAACACGCGTTACGCCACGTGTCAACACGGGGCTAACTTGATCCTTTAGTTGACGTGGCCCGCGTAGGTGTAGCCAAAGGGCTACGCGGCTCGCGAGCGCACCAAATTTCATTTTTTAATTATTATTGATAATATTTAGGGTATTCGGGGCACGTTTTCGCGTTTGGGGTGTTTTTAGGGACATATTGGGATATTTTAAAATATATTAGGGTGTCGGAAAAATTATGAGGGTGTTCTTTTACGTTAGGGTTGTTATAAAAGTCAAGCCACTGTTTGCAAAACTATGATTCTTAGTGGTTCAAAAGTCTGCTTGACCAGAGACAAACCATTGTTTGACCATAGTCAAACCATTGTTTGACCAATGACAAACCACTGTTTTCTCTACAAAACACTGTTTAACCCAATAGTGGTTTCAAACATATGTTTTCTTCCATCTATTAACCAAAGTCAACAGATGTATCAACCACTGTATCAACAACAATTGTTTTAAGTTGATGAGCATTATTTATGAAAAAATAATACAAAATCATATTGAAAAAATAATACAAAATCAGAAAATGACAAATGTGTAGTCACTAAATTCACTACTTTACTTTCATCCTTATTACATATGTATCAAATGCATAAGCAGTAAATAATAAACAATACATTAGAAAGACTAAAAAAGATCAAGTTTAGCAGAGTCACCAACAATAACAGATGTCGCTCGAAGTCGTACTTGTACACTAAGATTTCGTATCTTTTTCAACTCTTCGTTCAATTTCGTTCTTTTATCAGCTGCCGCCTTATTTCTCGCCACAGCTATACCAACTATTCCCACCAAAACCGAAAACTGCTCATCTTGCTTTTTTATCAACGCCTCAATTATCTTCACTAACCCTTCTGTTCGTGAAGACCAATTATTACTGTGACCCTTCTTGTTAGCAGCATGTGTAGCATCATCTATCGACAGATCATCATCATCATTGTCGTTTGAATCATCGCCAGCTGCCATGTCATCCCTTTTATGCACAGTTAATCACTTCATCAAACCACCACCAGCCGCCAGCTTCCTTACTTGGCCAACACACCTGTTTCAAACTAAACTTGAAATGTTTTCATCTGTAGAAATATTTTCAAATTTTTCCTTTTCTACTGTTTTTTCGTATTCCACCTGGAACTGGTCACTTGAGCTGACATCATCACTATCATGACCTGATTCCACACCTGTTTCAAACTCAAAGAACAACAAGTCAATGTCAAAGTCAAAGTCAAAGCGTAAAGAGAGATAGATTGGTATATTACCAGTCAAGGATCTGCAACTCCCCTGGCCATCATTAGCATATGATCTCCTACAAAACGCCACATATGCTGGACAATTTCTTCTTTATTAATTTTATTGATCTGGGTATTCTAGAGATTTCATTAACTTTTTTAAACCGAAAAACAATACTATTTGCTCAACCCATAATGAATTTTATTAGATTAAGCAATTTACATAACTAAACTAATTACCGGGAACAGAACGACGACGTACCAAGTGACTCTAACAAAAACTCAAGAGCCTTGCCTTTGTCCCACTTGATTGTGGGCCTGATCTCTAACACCTACAACATTTAAATTTAGCAAAAACAATAGTCAGATTTTTATCTTCCAATATTCAAATTAAAAAGAATTTAAAAATGAATTATGTGAAATGACGTATCTAACCTTCCTTCTTTGGGAGAACCGGAGCTTCGGGTAGTCTTTGAGCACTGATCTCACTTGGGCAGCCAACTCGCTCCATTTCTTCTCTTCAACGCATCGGAAATGCACAGACAAACAAAACTTATTGTTTTCCACTTTTGCCCCTGGTGTCGATTGTGTTTCCTCCATGAGTAATCCATACACCTAAACACATCAACATTTGTTTCACATAAAGAAAAAACCACAGAAATATATTTTAATTTTTTTTAAATCCAAGAAATCATGAAGAAAGACGCACCTCATCAATCATGGGCATATATTCACTCATTCATAGACTCGTCAAGTCCTTGCTTAGAAGTTTCCGACAACTGGGTTTAAACGAACAGAATTTGAATCTGAATTGACATTGTTGCGCAGACCTAAAAGCTGAGTCAGTTCTTTTGCAGAGAGCAGCTTATTCGCAAAACTGTCCAGTCGTTGTTTAGTTCATCCGTAGAACTATTCGTTCACTGAAACACTTTCATTCGCTGTGCAGAATTAAAGAACATATTCGCTGTAGAATCCAGTAATCATTCGCTGCTGAATTGCCCAGAACTGCACTGCATTAACGTTCATTTGCATAAGTTTATTCGCAGCCCTGAAAGCTCGAGATTCAAGTTTTGTTTGCGCATTCCTGAAAGTTGGTTCATACGTTGATATAAAAGTTCATTCGCAGATTTAGTAACGTAATTTGTTGACACTGAATTGATCGAAATCTATCCGATTAATTTGAGCTTCTACCTCTCAAAAAACTGAATAGTTCAAATAATTATACAAAACAAGAACAAAACTTTACCTTAAAACCAATGTTTTCGTAATCGGACAGGGCCAGCCGGTCGGATAGGTAACCGCACCCATCATTGGTTGCTTTTGTACTTGTTGGTGCATTCATCTGTCGTCTTCGTCTTATGTCGAGTCTCAGTTTCGGTGCGGATCTGAACAAGCGTGACATCATCAATATGACATCACAAGTGACATCATAATGATGACATCACAAGTCATCATTAATACAACATGCACGTGTAGTTAGAATTCATGAATTGTGAAATATGTTGACTTTAGTTTGAATAGTTGACCGTTTGAACAACATGTACGTTTGAAGGCTTTCGTTTGAACATGTCCGTTTGAAAGGGATGGCCGTTTGAAGAGTGGTATGTCACCTTCAAACGGTCAGGGGTTCATTCCTATAAATACCACTCTAATCCCAGCCACTTTTCCACTTTACAAACTCTAATCTCACTCTCAAAACTCTCTCAAACTCCCTAAATTCGTAGCTGAAAGTGCAAGTTCGGACAGAAGCACTACCCTTCACGAAAATGAGCATAACTTCTTCATTTCTTGTCCGATTTAGTCCATTCTTTTTCCTATGTGCTTGGATTGACCTTAACTTCGATTCCATGGGTTTTTCACAGTAAATAAGTCCCTGGAACTCCGGCAAAAAGGCTCCAAAGTTCACTGTTTTCATTTATCTTTACTAATCCTTGTTCAAACTTGAGTTTAACTCATTCAAACCCACGTCCTTATGCTTATAATCACTTCTATGATTAGTTAAGCTTAAAAACGGGGCTGAGACATACAAAATCAGAGGTTAATCCTCATATACTTTCTGTTTTGTTTAGAGTTTTTAACCCACAAGTGATGTTCAAGCTTAAAGTGTTAGTGCAGTTGTCTGTCGACTACATCTTCGTTCGAGTCTTAAAGAGAGAGAAAGTCAAGTCGCTACGAGTTTCACTACAGATTGACTACAGCAATATCCAAGGGGGAGATTGTTGATGTATATTTTGTCTATCGCCTTCGTCAATCCGTGTCGTAGTGAAAAGCCGGAAGGAATCAAGCGCGTAATGTCTTATTTAGTTAGAAATGGCAAGGTGGCAAACTTGTAATTAATGAGAACTATCATTAAAGTTGCCTTGACCATATAAATAGGGGATTATGTCATGAGTTAGTTAGTTTTTAGAGATCTTGAGTTAGAGTTTGGAGAAGACTTGGAAAGGAGACTTTCTAGAGAGAGAAAGTAGAGAGAGAAAGTAGTGTAAACGTGAAATCTTGTACCGAAGCGTCAAATCTTTCAATGAAATCACGTTAGTAGTACGTTATCGTGTGTTCGGTCATGTTCGTTCACGGATTCCGCACGTGAAACGTTCGTTACGCAATCGAACGGTCGCAAAACCGGTCCTACATAAAGCTTGATGAAGGTGTGATTATGGACTAACTTGGGTTGTCCAACAAAGAATCCCCACATTACTTGATGATTTCTCATAGTGTAGTTGTTCTTATTCTTGTATTAATATTAGTTCATGACCCTCGTTGTATGTTTTTACATCAAGTGTAGTGGTGAACCATAAGAGGTACCTAAATGGAAGCTTGTTCTTCCTACCTCCTACATGAATTCTATGACACAATAGAGGTACCTAAATGGAGATTTATCTTCTACCTCATGCTTGACTAATGGACTAAATAATACATAATACTTATACATATATATACTATTTGAACCCTTGATGGTGGACTTGTGTTCATTCGTCAAGATATTAGAATAACATCATCTAAGACATAAGACTTGTTACGATTCTAATGAGTATATTACTCATGAAAACATTAACCCTTGAGGTTTCATAGTGTCAAGAACAAGTACTTGGTATTAAAGGATGATTACTTTCGAATACCTATATTCTTGCATTTTAACTTCCTAAATCCCTACACGAACATGTTCAACCTTCTAACCTCATCAATTTCGTCACATTGGATAATCGGAAAGCATACGCAATATTGTGAGTATACTCGCAACCCCCTTTTTTTTATGTTTACCACTTTTTGGGGTGTAACATGTTTTACTATTAAACTACACTTAAACTTATTCTTTATTCAATGCACAAAACAATCCTTATACATGAATACTATGTTATGATACTTGATGCTTACGTGGACCATACTTATGTGATATGTTTTAGTCATTAGCTCTCACGAGCCTCCCTTCGACATGTATAGCGCTATAGGAGTAACGCACCGCCCCCCTTAAACTTGGGTCATGTTGAATTAATTAAACTTTCTTGCGTAAACAGAGGTTGGCTAGAAATATTGCATGCCACGCTAGGTTGATCTCGTATAGACTAAGTTGCCATGTGGATTCGTTTTAAACTTTTATACTTATACTTATACTTATGCTTAAACTTGTATACTCGCCTTTGCTTTTGCATTGAATTGTATTTTAAACATGTTACAGGTTGATGATGACGATGCTATGAAAAGAAGTAGCGTTGATGCCTAGATACACATATAGACGTTTAGGTTTAATATGTTGTATCAGTTTTGCTTATGTTGTTATGTACTTCTTTGAACTTGTTGTATTTGAATTTCTTGTAATGTTGACAATTTACTTTATGAAATGAAATCGGTTTATTAAATATTGTCACAAATAGCGTTATGAAGCCTCTTGCAATCTTTACACTTCGTCTCATCCCGATGTTTCCGCCATTGGTTGGGGTGTGACAGATTGGTATCAGAGCCATAACTATAGGGAATTAGGTAGAATTGCCATGCTTTTTACCTAGTCTATAGTTCTAGTGCCTTATTCTTATGTTTTGCTTGAACCACTTGCATGATACATTATTTACTCTTTATTTATTTGCTTTTAGCCTTTTAAACATATATGTCACTTTTGTGTTAATACTTGCTTGGTTTGTTAATACTTGTGGTATCATTCCATCCTTTATGTGCTATCCTTGAAATGTCTTTTACATATTATTTCTTGAATTACTTATTATGCTTATACTTGTTATTATTATTTTGAACATACGTCTTTTACTCGTTTATTCTGAAATCAAAACCACCCGTAATACACAAACGAGACAACTTCACCAAGCTAGGCGTGAAACCCACAATTTGGTGAATGACTCTCAACCTACCTATTCTTTTTACACGAGATTCATCATCAAGTTTGGAGTGAAGTCCTCATCTTGATGAAGAATTTCAATTTCAAAATTCTAGTGGACCCTCGTCAACATGTCGAAATTAAATTTTGACCCGACGAGTACCAACCACACTTAGGGTACGAAATCGCCAAGCTAGGGGTGAAACCCGCACCTTGTCGCCTAGTTCCACTCCTCGATTTTTGCTTTTCATAAATCCCGCCAAGTCTCGAGATTTCGATCGATTTGTGACATGTAGTAACCGGAAGGGTAGACACCGTTAACCGACTTGTCGGCGAGAGTATTTCACCTATTAGGCCAAAGCATGCTCCTTGAATTCGAAAGACTTTTCGACCACTTTGGTTAGTCAAAGTTCCGTTTTTAGGACCATCCAAATTTTTAATAAAACATGTGTTTCTATTATTTATCTTATACGATGCAATCTTTCAAATTCAAATTTACTTTCGATATTTTCTTCCCTTACACACAACATATTAAATCTTTTTCATACATTTATACATATGCATGATTTCATATAATTTTATTCATATTCCTTGTAACAACAAATGGAGACATATCATCGAGATAGGAGTGATTTCCTTACCTTCACGATTAACTCCACTCCCTTTTCTTAAAATGACCTCACCAACGAGTTAGGGGTGATTCCCTTACCTAGATGATCGTTGCCAAAACGTCTCTTCAAAATATCTTATTATGCAAACTCGATCGTATTTTATATCTAAATTGTTTATCATTATTCAAAATACCTACTTATACCGATTTCAAAACACATTGTTTTATCAAGCGTACTTCCTATCCTACAATCTATTTTCACTCAACTCATATACACGAGATTCTTAATCATGTTTTAAAACGTTTTATTACCCAAATTTCAAAACCTTACGAAATGCTACATATCAATTTAATCAGTCCAATGAACCTCTTGCCCAAGAACTTCATATTCGACTTAATCACTAAAACACACACTTACGTTATATCACCATACTAAAGACTTTCGTTCCCAATCGGAATTCAAACCAACTTTCTCATATACTTATAAGATCTTATAGATATTATACTATCATTTTACCAAAGATGCTTTTCAACATCAACAAACCATTTGTTAATTTTTTTTTTGAAACAATCACTAAGTCCTTTTGCTAAATTTCTTTTCTAAGAATCGACATTTTCACAAGAACCTCCAAAATTCAAAATTTCTTGTTTTGATGCAAATGAGACAACCCGTTATTTTCAAAAACCTTTTTCTATACCGCTTAATTCGTCATTCAAATTTCGAAACACGTGGGCTAGAAGACTTCATGGGGACCGACAATCTTCAACATACGTAAACTCTTTTTTTAAAACAAAAAAATGTTATGCATAACCAATGAATACTTTATAATGTCTTACATTTAATAACTATATTCTACCTTCCAAATCAAACTCGATCTATTTTTGATTCGATAAACTAGACGTTTCGCTTAAACCACTATACATACATATCATCGTACACGTTTTAACCGATACCTCGAGACGAAATCGCTTATGTCACTCGTTTTACGTATTCAAATTTCTCAAACGTTTTATGTGTCCAATTTCGTTATGCTCCCACCTACACTATATACGTAAGTTTATTATTCGTACCTACGTTTATACTCATACATTTTATGCTTATACTTATACTCATACTACTCATATGTTTTATGTTTATACTCATACTTATGTGTATAATCATACTTAAACTCATATTTATGCTCATACTTTCATTCATACTCATGATTCATACATTCGTACCCGTACGCGAGTGGAATCCGAGGGATTCGCTCACGTGGGTCTCATACATACTTAAGCATAGACTTGCTTATATACTATATTCTTATACGTACACATTCTTATCTTTAAATTTTGTACACACTGATTCATACACAACTAGTACAAGCTATGCGGATCATGCGACGATCAAGATAATCGCGGGTGCACACGGGATTATAGTGATGGGCGTATGAAAACCACAGAGTGTACTACTGTGTATGGTAAGACACGGAACGTAACATGACACCGAATACGAAACAGACGTAATGTGGTCAAAACATGGTGGATACGCCGCTAGTACTTCCTATACATAAGTGTTTTCACCATGTTACCAAACTTTCGTAAAACGTGCCATGAGAAATTCAGTGTTTTGCAGACCTTTTAGACCTAATTCAAACTTTAAACAACTCACAAACGCGTTATATCCGATTATCCATGACGAGAATTCATTCTTAGCACGCTACTTTCGTCTATCCAATACATATGCCAATCATATGCTTGCATTCGTTTATTAAGAGTCAATCGTTCATTTCCATATACGCAACTGTACGTTTCCAATTATGTTTGGTACCTCAAATCATTTTAGACAAACGAACTCCTTTGCAAACATATCTTGTCATTCTTCAAAATTTCATATTTTTACGTTTCAAAATTTTCAAGTCTCAATTCTTAATAATCACCTTTTGCCAAAACAATTTCAAGTCTTCCTCTTGAATAAATTTCGGGACGAAATTTTCTAAAGGAGGGGAGACTGTAACGCCCTGCTTCTTCGTACTTTCCTTAATTAGAAACATGTCTTGTATTTCTATCTTTGGAAGCGTGTTCCTTTTGTATTTCGTATTTCGTTTCAAGCCATTGTAAATCCGAGACTTTGATCGTAATGAAATGAATCTCTTATATGGAATACTATTTTTTTTGTATACCTGCTTATACGTGTTGCAATACTCGGGTTATACGTTACCAATCTCGAATCCATACGCGTAGCCGATACTCGTCATACTGGTACCCATAACTTATACATGCTTGTTACCTATCAAACACGTGGTTAATAATAATAATAATAATAATAATAATAATAATATCTTAAACATCAACGTGTAGTTGATGTTGTATGCATATCACATTTCAAAAAAAAATATAATAATCATAAGTAAAAGAATGTTATGGTGGCTGCCAAACTTATGTAGTTGTGTGCTTTTATGTCTAAATCACCTAATCATATAAGGTTTTCATAAGTTAATAATGCATAACTTCACATAATATAATATGCTCCACTACCAATCATATATGTTAAATTGATGAAAAGAAAATATAAAACAAAGCTGTTAAACAGCTAGTTTGGTCGCTGGTCTGCCAAGGCTACCAAATGCCTTTTTTTTATTTGTTTCATCCTTCAAACAATGGTAATTTCATAATGCATATATTATGTCACTAATATATACCATTATTTTATGTCACACAAAAAGAAATAGGGTATTTATGGCTGTTAATAGCCATTTCGGCCAGGACCAAGACAGCAACAATATTTTTGTTTTATTATTAGTTAAACCCCCAACTAATCACATTTATTGCCAACCAACTTAAACCCTAATCCTTCCCTATAAATACCACTCTAATCCCAGCCACTTTTCCACTTTACAAACTCTAATCTCACTCTCAAAACTCTCTCAAACTCCCTAAATTCGTAGCTGAAAGTGCAAGTTCGGACAGAAGCACTACCCTTCACGAAAATGAGCATAACTTCTTCATTTCTTGTCCGATTTAGTCCATTCTTTTTCCTATGTGCTTGGATTGACCTTAACTTCGATTCCATGGGTTTTTCACAGTAAATAAGTCCCTGGAACTCCGGCAAAAAGGCTCCAAAGTTCACTGTTTTCATTTATCTTTACTAATCCTTGTTCAAACTTGAGTTTAACTCACTCAAACCCACGTCCTTGTGCTTATAATCACTTCTATGATTAGTTAAGCTTAAAAACGGGGCTGAGACGTACAAAATCAGAGGTTAATCCTCATATACTTTCTGTTTTGTTTAGGGTTTTTAACCCACAAGTGATGTTCAAGCTTAAAGCTTGATGAAGGTGTGATTATGGACTAACTTGGGTTGTCCAACAAAGAATCCCCACATTACTTGATGATTTCTCATAGTGTAGTTGTTCTTATTCTTGTATTGATATTAGTTCATGACCCTCCTTGTATGTTTTTACATCAAGTGTAGTGGTGAACCATAAGAGGTACCTAAATGGAAGCTTGTTCTTCCTACCTCCTACATGAATTCTATGACACAATAGAGGTACCTAAATGGAGATTTATCTTCTACCTCATGCTTGACTAATGGACTAAATAATACATAATACTTATACATATATATACTATTTGAACCCTTGATGGTGGACTTGTGTTCATTCGTCAAGATATTAGAATAACATCATCTAAGACATAAGACTTGTTACGATTCTAATGAGTATATTACTCATGAAAACATTAACCCTTGAGGTTTCATAGTGTCAAGAACAAGTACTTGGTATTAAAGGATGATTACTTTCGAATACCTATATTCTTGCATTTTAACTTACTAAATCCCTACACGAACATGTTCAACCTTCTAACCTCATCAATTTCGTCACATTGGATAATCGGAAAGCATACGCAATATTGTGAGTATACTCGCAACCCCCTTTTTTATGTTTACCACTTTTTGGGGTGTAACATGTTTTACTATTAAACTACACTTAAACTTATTCTTTATGCAATGCACAAAACAATCCTTATACATGAATACTATGTTATGATACTTGATGCTTACGTGGACCATACTTATGTGATATGTTTTAGTCATTAGCTCTCACGAGCCTCCCTTCGACATGTATAGCGCTATAGGAGTAACGCACCGCCCCCCTTAAACTTGGGTCATGTTGAATTAATTAAACTTTCTTGCGTAAACAGAGGTTGGCTAGAAATATTGCATGCCACGCTAGGTTGATCTCGTATAGACTAAGTTGCCATGTGGATTCGTTTTAAACTTTTATACTTATACTTATACTTATGCTTAAACTTGTATACTCGCCTTTGCTTTTGCATTGAATTGTATTTTAAACATGTTACAGGTTGATGATGACGATGCTATGAAAAGAAGTGGCGTTGATGCCTAGATACACATATAGACGTTTAGGTTTAATATGTTGTATCAATTTTGCTTATGTTGTTATGTACTTCTTTGAACTTGTTGTATTTGAATTTCTTGTAATGTTGACAATTTACTTTATGAAATGAAATCGGTTTATTAAATATTATCACAAATAGCGTTATGAAGTCTCTTGCAATCTTCACACTTCGTCTCATCCCGATGTTTCCGCCATTGGTTGGGGTGTGACACTACGTGCTGTAATTTGTTACAAGATCAATAAACAAGACAATTAATAGTGAATCCAAGCTGAACGAAGACCGAATCAATGAATTCCGCCTCTGATTCGGTCTGAGCACTCTTCTGATTGACTCGTTAGGTCGTTTCACGATCCTACATGTGGTATCAGAGCTCAGGAGGAAGAGTTCTTACCGTTTAGCTCGTTTTCGCTACCAAATTCTGATTTTCTACACCTTCTTTCAAAATTTGATACTTTTCACGGTTAAAAACGGCTGATTTTCACATATAATATACATAACAGTGTTTTAATCAACCCTTGAAAATATCAGATCAAAACTCGTCGTAAAAGGGGTAAAAATGACTTGAAAATTGGTGACCGTTTGAATGAGGATTGCCTGTCCGTTTGAAATCTGCAACCTATCGTTTGAAACTGGACTGTCTCGTTTGAAATTAATCCATCCCGTTTGAAAAAGAGGTCATTTTTTGAACTGTCGTTTGAATTTAACCATTCCGTTTGAAATTTGAACTACCATTTGAATGTTACCATAGTGACTGTTTGAAACAGTCCATCCCGTTTGTAACTAGCTATACAGTTTGAAAGTATTTCAGTATTTCACGTGATTGTACTTTGAAGTGTGTGAACCGTTTGAAAAAGTTCATCGATTCATGTGATTTATCAGGTAGTTTGAAATTAGGAATATAAATCACGTGAAATAGTGTGGCCCAAGTTATTAATTGTCGGTTGAATGTGATAAAGTTGGCAGAATTTTTTTTGAGAGTTATCGGCCTAATCACAAAAAGAGATCATTAAGTGTGTTGTCAGCCCACTACATAAAATCGGCCCAATAGGATTGATTTGCACTTGATGATTGTCGGCTCTTGTTTATACATTGCATGTGATATACATTCTCGGCCCATGTGACTTTGTTTTTGGAGGTCCAATCACAAAATTATATTCTAAAAGTTGTCAGCTTAGTGATTGTTGGGGTCCATCATTCATGTCATATGTAATGAATCGGTCCAATCCTTGAGAGTTGATAATTCAATTGTCAGCCACTTTTGATCAAAGGTGTCAGTATATTAATGTTGTCAACATTTGCATGGAATAGGTCCATAACATTGGTTCAATAGGTTTGTGTTGAGCAATTATATAGTTGTCGGCCACCATTCAACTGTGCATGTGAGTTTTGTTGGCAAGTTGATAATTGAATTGATAACACAAATTCTTGGTCCAATCATAATCATCTTGATACTAGTAGTTGCCGACCCATCAGTTGTTTTGTAGTTGGCCCATGTGATCTCATGAGATAAAGGTTTCTGACCCATGTGACTTTAGTATTCGGTCCAATCAAAAAGTTTTGAAAGGATAAAATTGTGACAACTCGAGTTTCCGAGATTCCACTTTCGCATTTATTGCACGTTCACTGTTTGTTTAGTTGTTTACTTGCACAATTGGTTTGCTTTGTAACTGTATACGTTTTGGTTCAATAAAGTGTATTGTGGTTGTGCATGGTTATGTGTTAAGTGTTGACAAATACATGAACTTGGTGATGAAACTGTAGATTATATTGTGATGGGTGCTTTATGTAAAAGATGATACTTAGGGGTGAGTAGAGTAGTTAGTGAAATGATTAGTAACTCTTAACCCTAACCTCCCTCACAAATCATTCACAAATCATCATACGTATCTTCAAGATTTCTCTACAACCCTCTCTTGCAATCATCTTCTTTCTCATTGGCACAAGTCCTCTTGCATCAATCTTGATCTTTCAATCCATCTAGAATCAATCCAAGGTAATTGTTCAATGATTTCTTGTTGTTAATCTTTGATTATGTGATTCATGCAAAACCCTAGTTCTACATGTAATAGTTCTGTGTTTATTGGTTGATTCTGATTATTGTGAAATGGTTATGATTAGCTGTGTAATCATTTGCCTGATGTTAAGATGCATGATATGTTAGAATGTTTGATTGTGGATTTGATTACTGCACTGCGAATATGAAATTAGGGTTCTTGATCGTAAGAACGTAACTGTTACATTGCTTATCTTATGCTTCTATGCGATTAGGGTTTAGTGTCCGAATTTTGATTAACATGATATGTCCGAATTTGTAAGGGACTTGAAGTCCGAATTTTTGATTACACACATAAAGGTCCGAACTTTGAGTTAATATATAAAGGTCCGAACTTTATGAACTATATGTAATCCGACCTTTGTTGATTAATGTTATAAAGATCCAACTTTTAAGAGAGTGAAGGTCCGACTTTTACTTGTAATGCATGATGTCCGACTTTTATATGGAAAGGGATATGTCCGACTTTTAGAATGATTAAAGGGTCCGACTTTTAAGCTTACATGGTCCGACTTTTCTATGTTAAGGGGGTCCGACTTTTGCATGAGTTAATATATGAGGTCCGATTTTTGATTGATGATATTGTCCGAATGTTTGATATTGGAAAGCCTAGTGTCCGAACTTTTGGCAAGGGAAGCCTTGTCCGAATTCTAACAAGGGAAAGTCTAGTCCGACTTTTATAGAAAGGACACAAGGTCCGAGTTTATGCAAGATGACCATGCCCGACTTTTGTATTGATTAAACATGTCCGACTTTTATTGAGTAGACATAGTCCGACCTTTTAATTGAAGCATAGGGTAGCATGTGTACACAATTCTTGATGAAGAATTTTATGATTCACTAATACAATATTAATACAATATGATTATTAATAGTATGGGATGTTTTGTGTAATCCGAATTGCATATTTCTGATTGATAGTTATTTGATAATTCGCTGTGATGATTGAATCACTAGATTCACTCTTATGACTTGAGTGTTATGTCAACTGCATGAAGGATAGTACCTGGTTATGTTAGTAAGATCGTGATATTTACTGTTTCCTTGAATGGCACACTTAACTGTTTAAGCAGTGATATGAGTCGTGCATGGGAATTACACTCTATGACTTTTTATGATACAGAGACATTGTGAATAAAACTGATTTCGTATGTATGAACACAATAGGACTTGACTTATTTCTTGCGAGCACATAATATAGCATACCGAGCAAACCAAGGTGAGTTCACACTCTTAACCAAGGCATGGGATTCCCGGGGATAGGGAATGGGTTAAATGATGGAATTGAACAATTACTTGTACTTACACGGCTACTAGACTATCTACCATGGTCCTCGGGTTAAGCAGGACACTTACGTAAAACCTACGTAAACAAGTACTTACCACTGTCTTCCGGAGTCAGGAAGGACACTTACATAAAACCTACGTAAACTCTCACATGCTACTGTCTTCCGGAGTCAGGAAGGACACTTACGTAAAACCTACGTAAACCCCACGCGTACCCCTGTCCTCGGGTAAAGAAGGACACTTACGTAAAACCTACGTAAAGCTTGTACGTACTACTGTTCTCGGGTTAAGAAGAACACTTATGGTTACGAATAGTCTAGTGTATATGCAAACATGGGAAGCCCCCACTAAGTATCGTAAAAAGGTTTGGGAAACAGGGTAAACGGATTAATCATGTTTTTAACTATGGGAAACCCCCACCAATTATGGATACGTTTTGGGAAATAAGATAAACTGGTTAAACATATTTTCAACATGGGAAACCCCCACGGCAGGTGAGCCAGCTAAAGACAAACTACGTTTTCGTAAAACACTTAAAACGTACACCCAACTGTGAACTCGCTCAACATTGTTGTTGACTCGTTGTTACATGCCTTGCAGGCCTTTAGGTGCATATCAAAGGGACTTGCTGTCTGGGAAGCTGGAGTGGTCATGGGTCGAGACACATGGAAACGCAATATAAGACTAAGAGCTTACATATGGTTTTATAAACACTTAACGAGTTAAATATGCTTCCGCTGTAAACTGTGAAATATTGTACCATTTTAACACTTGTTGTTTATAAATGAAAGTATTAATTACCTATGCTTATGAGTTCAATGTGATTGATGGTTAAGATCCTGGTCAGTCACGCCTCCAAGCGGTGGCACTCCGCATGTGGATTTTGGGGGTGTGACAAAAATTGTCGGCTATTTGTTTTGGATTTTGTCTAGTTGCATGTGATCAGAATTTGCATGTGCTTTCATTGGTTCAAGAGTTAAAATCATCGGCCCAAGTTTCATTAACATCGGCCCAATTAATTGTTGTGTGATTAAAATTCTCGGCCTAATCACTGTTTAGAGCAGTCTACTTCATACTCAGATTTCGGAAAAGTTTGAAAAGGGGATCTAGTTTGAACTTGGTATTTCGTTTGAACAGGTTGTTTTTGAAAGATGGACAAGATGTTTGATGAAAAGGAGAATGAGTTGGTTGAAAGGTTAAATAGATTTGGTTGGTATCATACGAGTATGTATGAAAAAGATGATAAGAATATTTGGACTCTTAGACTTGAAAGGTTTGCTTGTCAACAGGATGAGACTGTGAAAGAGATGGGAAAGAGATTTGATTACTTGATGGACAAATTAAAATCATTTGGAATAAAATTGACAGATACTGAAAAAGTATCGAGGTTGGCAGACGCTTTACCTGCCGAATGGGATGAGATTTTAGAGAAATTAAAACAAAAGCCTAAATTTCCGAAATTACATCCATCTGATTTCATCAGTAAACTTCAAAAGCGTCATTATGAAAATTCTGATAAGAAGAAGCAATTGATGAATAAAATTATAGGAAATCTAAATGAAATGAATTTGGGAAATCTAGATAAAATCAATTTGGATGTAATTTCTGAAATTGATAGAAGAATGTGTATGTGTTTTGCTGTAAAACAGAACATGAAATATGACATTAAAAGGGGATGTTATATTGATGAAAATTCAAATCCTCTTGATTTTGTCAAAATTGTTTGTGCAGGAACATACAAGACAGAGAAAAAGGCAAAGAATGAAGAATTTGTGAAGAATGAATCTTCAAGTTCTGCATCAGTGTGTTTCAAATGTGACAACTTTAAGACTGATAACGACAAACTCGTAAAAGATGCGGAAAGTTTGGCATTGGAGATCAAGAACTTGAAAGACAAGAAGCAGACCGATGATAAGCAGATTCTTATGTTAAAAGAAAATTGTGAGAAGTTGAAAACTGAAAATGACAAACTGTTGAATGGTTTGAACAGTTTGAAATCTGAAAACAAAAGTGTGAAAGAAAAGGCAAAAATTTTTGAAGAGAAGATTAAAAATTTTGAAATTGAAAAATCAAGAATTGAAAAAGAATTTCAAAAACAAATGAAAATTCTTGAAGATGGGAGAGATGTGTTTAGCAAAAACAACATTGAAAAACAAAAAATGATAAATTCCCATCTTCAGAAAATTATAAAATTGGAAAAAGAAGGTGAATGTGATCAAAAGAAAATCAAAGAGTTAGAAAAAGAGTTTGAAAGCAAAAAGAAATCTTTAGAAGATGAGGATTTCTGGATTAAGCTGGAAAACAAGAATCTGAAAGCAAATGAAACAAAATTTCAAGAACAGATAAAAGTTTTGAAAAATGAAAAGTCTGTTCTTGAAAACATGAAGAATGAAAATGAAAAAT
Source organism: Helianthus annuus (assembly GCF_002127325.2). Lineage (NCBI taxonomy): Eukaryota > Viridiplantae > Streptophyta > Magnoliopsida > Asterales > Asteraceae > Helianthus > Helianthus annuus. The sequence continues at coordinate 64,955,395 of NC_035440.2, read as the reverse complement.
CAATCAAGTCTCATCTTGTAAGAATATCTCAGCTTGAAAATGAAGCTGAGAATTCAAGAAACAAGATTGATGAACTTGAGAAGAAATTGAAAGGTTTTGTGACTTCCTCAGACAGTTTGAATTTTCCTTGTCCAAAACCTATCAATTCAGTTCCAATAAATGACGATGTCACAAACTTTGACAATGTCAAAGTTGAAGATTGCGATGAGAAATCTGATGATGAAAATGAAAAAATTGAAAAACAAAAATTGTTTTTGAAATTAAAAGAAAAATTTCAAAAAACTGTTCTGCAATCGACTGAAAAGGGAGAATGTTCTAAGCAAAAACCTTTGAAGAAGAAAGTGGAACAGAAACAAAAAATTAAAACTGAGAAAACTGTACAAAAAGAAAATAAAAGCTCATCAGATCGATCATCCAATCAAAATCAAAAATCACAAAAATTGAAAAATGAAAACTCAAAAACTGTTGGTAATAAGTGGTGCAGGTCGGACCACAGTGCTCAAAAGCCAAATCCAGCAAACATGAGGAAGGAATATCATCAAGCCAGACAATGTTATGATCTGAGCGTTTGGTGTGAAGGAGGTACATGGTACGATAACAGAGTGTGTTACCGGTGTGGCTATCAAGGACACATTGCTGTTAACTGCCAGAATTGGAGCTATGAGACGAGAAGATGCTATAATTGTCAAATCAAAGGTCACATTGCCAGAGATTGCCCAAGGAGATCGAATGACAGATTGAGGGCTAAGTCTAAAAAATTGGCAAAGATTCCAGTGAATGTCAAGCCCCATGAACAGAAGGTTCTAAAACCTAAAGTTCAAGAACAGACAATTCAAGAAAAGAAAGTTAAACTTTCACAGGGGCAGAAAGACTGATGTGTGTAAAATGCAACATATAAATCACATCAATTAAGGCATAAAACTAACCCTTTTTAAGTACTAATGTTGGAAAAAGAGTGTTTTTGTCTTCCTTTTGCATTTTCAAGATTAAATGAGCTCAAAATCACAAAAGAAGCAAAAAGACAACTAATTCTAGCATAAATACAAGAAAAGGAATAAAAGTAGACTGCCCGGACCCTCAACGGCACCTCCCAAGGCAAAGGAGAAGAAACAGAGTCTGAACACGCCCCGTGTCCAGCGAACACGGGGGCGTGCCCAGGAAGCAGCAGAAAAGACAAACCAGTAGAAGCTTCCATTGCCCACCACGGGGCCGTGTCCAGCGGGCACGGGGGCGTGGTGAAAGTACAGCAGGCGCATTAATTGTAATTCGCAATTACAATTAATGAAGAGAGAGTGTCAGACGGGCACGGGGCCGTGTCCAGCGGACACGGGGCCGTGTCCAGCCTTCTGTTCAGCCTATAAATAGAGGAGCTTGGCTTCATTCTCTCTCATCCCTTGGCACACCACCTCTCTCACACTTCATCCACCACCCATCACCACCATAACACCATCATCCACCACCATCATCCATTGTCCATCATAGAGTGTGTGAGTCGTCTCAGGATCCAAGATTGATCGTAAGAGTTCTTGACAATCAAGGCCATGTTTGCCTAAGTCTCTTACATCACTTGGTGAAGACAAGTGTTTAGTATAATACTTTTTATTTTTAATCTTTTGCACTTTTTATTTGGTTTTGTATTAATGACTTTAATAACTAGTTACTTATGTTGAAGGTGATCTTTCCTTATCGTTTGTCCGTGGTGTCTTGGCATTATTTTACTGTCTATATAAAATAAAAGATTTTCACCATTCATATCTCCACGGTCTATATGGAGGTATGTTGGCTACCTGGTCGGGGGTTAAGGGAACGGTTTGGTAAGGGTCTTGCCCTTGTTCAGCGTTTAGAGGTCCTGCTTGGGACCTGGGTCAAATTTAGTAGGATCTCCTTCAATGCCCATAGGTATTGGATGGCGGGGATCCAAACTCTTTGACCCCCTCATAAGTTAACTACTATTAATACTATAACCCGGCTATTTAGGACTGTATCCCTGCTGACTCAGACTACTTAGCCGAGGGTAACGTCACCGCCAAAAGCGGGGCCTACCGCAATTTGCATTAATAACTTAATTCATTATCTTTCAATAATCCGACCCTTTAGGATTGTATCCTTGCTGACTCAAACTACTGGGTTGAGGGTAACGTCGCCTTCAAAAGAGGGGCCTGCTACAATAACTAAGATAATCTCTTAAACAAGTGCAAAAGTGCGAAAATAATCAAAGGTTATACTAATACACGTGTCGGATCCAAGTGATTCATCTTGTCTATCTGTTTTTATTTTATTTTTATTTTCAGCATTTAGTTAGTTTTTATTCTTCTTAGTTTAAAACATTTTTCTAACCTTTTTGATTTGATTAGACGTTGAGGATAAACCGGTACTAAAAGCTCTTGTGTCCTTGGACGACCTCGGTATCTTACCAACACTATACTACGTCCACGATGGGTGCACTTGCCCATATGTGTGTTTAGTGTTAGTGAATATCGTGTTTTATAAATTTAAAACTTGGCTAAAAGTGTAAAAAGGGCTTAAATATATATCAAAAATATAACACACTTCACGCACATCAAAGACAGACTGAGGAAGAAGGCGAGAGAGTATCTTGAGAAGATTTTGTCCTCGGGTTCATCCGTTGGTAAGAATAAGAGTTCTGATGAATCGACTTCCTCGATTGCAAAGTCAAGCAAGACGAATTCATCAGATACAAATCTGAGGACAGAAGAGAGAAAGAAGAAGAAAGTTGTTGGCGATGAATCTGGCTCATCAAAGTCAGACAAGCCAGGTGCAGGCAATGATTCTGGTTCGTCAAAGCCAGAAGAGCCTGGTGTTGAGGTAAAAAAGGAGAATTCGGGTTTAACAATCGATGATGCAAACTTTCCACCATTGTTGAACAAGAATTCAAAATCACCCAAGGACCGTCAGGCTTGGGTGAATCTGTTTAAATAGAAAAACCTGACTTGCCGGAGTTCCCAGGTTGGTAAGCGTGGAACATGAATCGGCACATTTCTTGAGAAATTTCAATCTGGTGATTTTTCGTTTTACATGTGGTAAATCAGGGACATTAAGTTGTACTTGATTTTCTACAAGTGGTGTTTGAGATCTAAAACTGAAGTTGTCAAATCTGTCATGTGTATGAAGAAAACAAGGTGATGAAGTAACCCCGAACCTACAAATGATTGGTAAACAAACTAATTTTTTCGGAAAAACCATATTGATTAAAACAAACTTAAGTGTTTTGAAATCACAATGGGAAAATAGTTTGTTGTGAGGGGGAGTTCTGATTGTTTACGCCATGTGGATGGAGAATTGATGCGATTCTCATCAAGTTGTCAAATTTGTACAGTTTGTTTCAAATTTTCACAGAAAATCAAAATTGAAACATATTTTGATTTTAGGGGGAGTAAAATTTTAAAAAAATTTGAAAATTTGAAAATGTCAAAAACATCGAAAAATTAAAAATGAGTTTTGGTGCGAATAGGGGAAATGATAGTACATCAGCTAGACTTGCACAGTACGCTAAAGATTTGTAATGTATAAATGCAATTAAGCAGTCTCGCTAAAGATGTGCCGATAGGTTTTCACAGAATTAGTAGATCAGTTTGGGATAAAAACATAAATTTCACTTGCGTCTACGTGGGGAACACCTCCAGGATATATAGGTAACCCCTGAAATCCTGTTTGAAGGGTCCCGTATTCTGAGATACTAGGTCTTTATGCTTAGTGATATCTGGGGTATTATCCCGGGACTTCTGCTGTATGGAAGTACTGACCTGGTCCCCGGATAATACTTTCTGCAAAAAGCTTTGAAATATAAGCTCGCCCTCAGCATGCTGATGAAACAATAAAATTGATAGTCGCTGCTGTTGTAAATAAAAGATCCTCTAAAGGGGACACACCTTAAAGTCGAAGCCGTCATCTCTCTGCGTATACGGAAGTATCGACCTGAGCTCTCACGGCCCTCGCATCTACCCCTTAACAAATATCAGCTGTGGTATACTCACCTGTAAGACTGAATATTGGGGTCTGGATACCGGAGTATATACTGAGGTGGGACACATGTAGATGTTTAAGTTCTAAAACACTAATTCAGTATCCCGAACAGGTTGAAAGTTTTGTGAGAATTTAAGTGGATCAGTATATCGGCAATCAACGCGAACTGTTTAAAAGCTTAACGGTGCTAGTGTCTAGTAGGCAGCTGATATGATCCTCTTGCACGAACTCACAAAAATATGTTTGTACATATTTCATTTCTGCATTTAATTTTTACATTTATGTTTCATATTTTGAAAATCCAAAAAGATTTTTGACAACTGATGTTGGAGAGCTGATATTCAAAATCTCAAAGGCTAAACATGATGAACATATGGTTTGGTTAAGTGTTTTGAAATGTTGAATCAGAGTTTGAAATGTTTCAAATTTTGATAAATTTTAAATGTGAAAAATTCTCGAATGTTTAGATGATTCATTAATTTGAATCACAATAGTGTTTGTTATTTGGTTTTTTATAAGTTGTTGAGAATTGTGTAGGTGATGAGCTTAAACAGAGATAAAGCCAGGAATTGATCTCAAAGTGATAGCTAATTCCAGATAGTGATCCCAGCATGATGAAAGGGGGAGTCTGACGAGGTTAGAGCCAAAGAGAAGATCCTGGTATATGCTAAGAAAGAAAAGAGACTGATAAAGACTGAAAATGCGAAGACTCGACACTTAAGACTCGTCAACATCTGAGGGGGAGTCTGTTGGTGCATTCATCTGTCGTCTTCGTCTTATGTCGAGTCTCAGTTTCGGTGCGGATCTGAACAAGCGTGACATCATCAATATGACATCACAAGTGACATCATAATGATGACATCACAAGTCATCATTAATACAACATGCACGTGTAGTTAGAATTCATGAATTGTGAAATATGTTGACTTTAGTTTGAATAGTTGACCGTTTGAACAACATGTACGTTTTAAGGCTTTCGTTTGAACATGTCCGTTTGAAAGGGATGGCCGTTTGAAGAGTGGTGTGTCACCTTCAAACGGTCAGGGGTTCATTCCTATAAATACCCTTCAAACTTTTTCATTTGTAACGTTCTAGTTTCCGACGCCGAGGTGCTGTCGAAGTGTCTACGTGCTGTAATTTGTTACAAGATCAATAAACAAGACAATTAATAGTGAATCCAAGCTGAACGAAGACCGAATCAATGAATTCCGCCTGTGATTCGGTCTGAGCACTCTTCTGATCGACTCGTTAGGTCGTTTCACGATCCTACAGTACTGCAGAGAATAGGCTGCTGGATCTGCATAACAGCAAACTGAATTATCAATTTTTAATAATTCACTACACTTAAACTAAAATTATTTCTTCAAATATCAAGATATTACTATACATCCTTGCTCAGATTATTCTTTGGTGGTATCAACTACCATGACCATTAAGTGAGATTCAAGGGACCACTAATAATGATTGATGAATTTACCGATTACATAAACAACTGGTTATATAATTGAATCAAATACGTATAATAATGATTGATGAATTTACCAGAGAATACGAGAGAATTGTGATCGATTTGGGAATGATAATCGCTGTTGTTTTTAAAATTACCAACGGGGCGAAGAACAATCCCTAGAAACTCGGTGTCCATTGCTACATACGGAAAATCATCAACAATATCTCGAATCAACGTGGATTCTTCTTCCAGATTGTCATTCCATACCTCGCGAATCTGAATAGAATCGCCATTTGGCAAAAGCGACATTTCTCAATGCAATTATTCATATATATTGCAGAGATTCAACATAAACCTATCAAGATCTGGAAAATTACATGACGAATAATCAATAACTAATAATCAACATTGAGTAATTCAATAAAAGCAATATTTCTAGATACAATTATTGAAATCTATTGTAGAATTCAACATAAACCGATCCAGATCTGAAAAATTACACGACGAACAATCAATAATCACCTAGCTTAATTTAACAACAAAAACAACATTTCTCGATAGAATTATTGGAATATATTGCAAAAATTCAACAAAAATAGATCCAGATCTTGAAAATTACACGAAGAACAATGAATAATCAACCTAGCATAATTCAATTACGATTAATAATCATCAATAATCTACCTCTTGTAATTCAACAACAACAAAAACAACATTTATCGATACAATTATTCAGATCCATTGCACAAATTCAACATAAATCAATCCAAATCTATAAAATTACACGACGAACAATTAATAATCAACAATCAACCTCACCTAATCCAACAACAACAAAAACAGCAAAAAAAGATATATACGATCAATTCTTACCGGAAATCGAACGTCGTTGTGTAAATCAGCGAAGATGAATCGATAGGAGCGGCAATTGAGGATAAGAAGTTGAAAAATGAGGAAATTAGGGTTGTTAGAACGCGGATGTCCACCTCCTTCACTACAATCTATCTACAGAAAGAGAGAAAGAGGAAAGACAGTTGTGAATCGATAGCGAGAAATTGTTGTAATAATAATAATAATAATAATAATAATAATAATAATAATAATAAGAGAGAGTGAGTACCAGCTGTGAATCGATATTGAGTTGCAGAAATCTCTCGTTTTGTTGTTTTTATTTGATTTGTGTTTTTGAAACCCTAATTTTGAGTTTGTTGGGTTTGGATTTGGGTTTGAATTGATATTTGAGAGAGAGAAGAATTGAAGCTCTGATGACATTAAATGCAAATCCAATATCCCTACAAGTTTTAAATTTCAAATTACCCTCCCATTTTAATGAAACATCAGTAGTTTGAATTTTGAATGAACATCAGTGGTTTCATAATTGAATGTGGGCCAGACCTTTGAAATTTGAAAATGGGGCAGTGGTTTGATGACAGATCTTTGAATTATGATGTCACCATGCTCCCTCTATGGCTGCCACCTCATCGTTGATGACATAAGAAAAGCATTGTTGGACAACCTCTCTAGCTGACACATCAGCTTTTCTTATGTCATTGGGATTTCTCCTTTTATAGAAAGTATAGATTGGAAGAGGCTCCTGTTAAGGTTACTGTCTTTCCCTCAATCTTGTCACAACATATTGATAGATTGGGTTGAAGTTGTCGACTAGTAAATAATATGCCACAAAAGACTGGTTTTAGGCCATCTTGACTAGTAAATAATATGCCACGAAAAGACTGGTTTTAGGTCATCTTGGTTTTATTATCATTTTATAAATTAATTAGAATGAGTTAGGTCAAGCACACAAATGGTTTTATTATTATTTTATAAATTAATTAGAATGAGTTAGGTCAAGCACACAAATGGGATCACAGGTAGTATCTATTAGTTACTTAAGCGATTAGTCTCCAAATTTGTTAAGTTATTGAATAAATACGGTAAGTCCTTTAATCTTGTTAATTTGCAATCTCTATAGTCATGATCCCACTTATGGGTCCATTAGAGATATGAATGGTGCTGCCTAACAGTTTGTCGGTCTCATTACTTTGTCAGATTACCCAAACCCCCATTAATTAACATTTCTTAACTTTTACCCCCCCCCCCCAATCAGATCTCGTGCATTACCCAAAGCCTCCCTAAGGATCTTGATGTAATTTCAAAAGCTTTTTATTACCCCCAAGATCTGGTTCGACACTAGATGCTTGTCACTTGAATCTTGTTCAAATACCAGAAAACCCTAGTAATATCTGGTTCAATACTAGAAGCTTACACTAGATCTGATTAAGGGTACCAGAAGCCATACGTAGGCACACCAGTCAAGTTAAGTTAGATTAGTTTAGTTTAGTTAAATTAAGTTGTTAAGTTAATTTAGTTTTAAAGGAACCAAATGATCCTGTCACGAAAGATAATAAACCAATAATTAGTAAAAGATAAACACATTTGATAAAATAAAATACTAGATTAATAAAATTAACTAATCTAAGAGTTTGAGAATACATCAATATTACAACCACACGTAGATCTTAACACTTTTAACCATGGCGACAACCATTCTTGTATGATCTTTAAGCTCAAGATCAAGTGTAGGTGTATGTAACACGTGTTTCTTAACTCTCATTTATTACATATTTTTAGTGAACTAATCAACTAATACCTTATTCTTAATATGGATGATCAAAGATAGGATGTTGGAATCCTATCTTTGGAGATGTCTCAGTCGACATGAATGCCTTCCCTAAGGATAACCTCTCATCTTCCAAGCACAGAGAGCTTACTAGGAAGAATCATGATCATGGTATACATGGGCATCTATTTACCAAGGTCCATGGATCATCCACACAAAGAAGTAGGTATGGCCCTTAAAGGGTCCCATAAGGCTTTCAAAGCCAAGTTCCTTGGATGGAGACTTGGCACTCCAAGGCCTAGAAGACAAAAGGCATAATTAGGCCAAAGGAACAAGGAACCTCCAGGCACAAGGCATGCTTGAAATGAGAGGGGTGGCCTTTATATATGGGGTGTTTGGGCGTGCATCTTGAAAACATGCATTTTTCATTTGTTTTTCGCGTTTTTCCGCTTCTTTTAGTTTTGGACCTTCAATTCCTACACAAATCGAAAAAGAACAATCTAGTTAGTGTTTTGTCATAATAATGCCTCAAAAGTACATGTAAATAGGGGTAGATATGTATAGAAATATGAATAATTGATAGCACATCAGACTTCCGACACAACCAACTTTGTTGTCCAAGACTAGAAACATAATGTACGCATATATCATATTACACAATATGATATTAAAAGACGAAGAGGCGTCGATCACCGGAGTACGAGCCCGATCCTTAAACAAATGAAAAGGTGCTCAAAGATCACGTCCTTTTCAAATAGCGACATTCTACTGCACACCTCTCCCTTTAAGCGGATCTTGTGGAGCACGTTACAACGTCGAATTACAATATTTAGAAAATAACAATAATAACTAGTACATTCATTTTTTATGTTTTTTTAATTAATTAATGTTATTTAAATTTTTAAAATGAAATGGTAAATTATATTTTACATAATTATAGTATTAAATTACTTGTTATAAAAAGGTTTAGGGAGTTCAGGGAACACCATTTCGTTTGTTTAGCGAGTCCATGGAAATCTAGAGAAAAACTAAGGTGACAAGTTTTGGTTGGTTATTAGTCAGGGAAAATGGCTGGAGTAAAAAGATGGAACCCCCCCCCCCACCTTAATAATCCTCCCCATTAAATACGTATTCTTCCTCCCTAAAACTAGGGGTGTTCAAAACTATCCGTATCCGAAAATCCGAATCCGAAATATCCGAAAATTCGGATATCCAAAACTCCGGATATCCGAATTTTTCGGATCGGATTCGGCTAGTGATTTTAAATTTTTTCGGATATTTCGGAAATCTGAAATATCCGAAAATTTAATTTTTATTCTTTTTCGGATATCCGAATATCCGAAAATATCCGAAGTATCCGAAAACATTCGAAATATCCGAAAAATATCCGAAAACTTATATTCGGATATCCGAAACTATCCGAAATATCCGGTTCCGAATATGAAAAAATAATAAAAAAATAAAAAATAAATAAAAAGTTGGATTTTCGGATATCCGATCCACTATATGATTAGATATCCGAATTTTCGGATATCCGAAATTTCGGATACGGATTCAGATAGTGAAATCTGGTATCCGAAAATTTCAGATTTCCGAAATTCGGATATCTGAATTTTCGGATATCCGGTTTTGAACACCCCTACCTAAAACAGTCGCAATGAGTGTTCAAAAAATCCGAAATCAAAATTGAAACCTAAAAACCCGATCTGAATTCCTATACGGATATACAGTTGGGATCAATCTGAATCCGAATTACTTAGTCAGATACTCAAATCAAATTTGGATAACAAAATTTTAAACGTCAGATTTTTCGAATTAGTAGGTTGTCAAATAATCTTTAACATGTTTGTTTTAATTATTATTAGGGAAATGACCCATTAGCCCTACCTATGATTAAAACTTAAGTCAACCCATAAATTGTAACATTAAGAGCTCAACTAATTTTATTTATCATAAGTTTCTATGAGATTTTTGGTCATTAAGTGTGTAACCAATATTATCCTCTTAAAATAATAAACCCACATGTCCACACATTGCTACACAAAGCCATCGGCGGTACGCACACCATACAATACAAGTCATTCAAACCGAGTCATCGCTCGCGCTTTGTCTACTACCCCACCCCACCCCCATCCCCCTTTGACCTCATTCCCATTTCCCCCTTTTACTCTCCCATTAGGTTTCCAAGATTCCTTTCAATCTTTCTCACAAACCCCATCTCACCCCTTCAATTCTACTCATACCCACATGGATCAATCGGTTCTAGATGATGTTATTCAGCGCTTGGTTGCTGTTAAAGGCAGACCCGGTAAGCAGGTCCAACTCACTGAGCCAGAGATCAAGCAACTCTGTGTTGTTTCTAAAGAGATTTTCTTGCAACAGCCTAATTTGCTTGAGATTGAAGCACCCGTCAAGATTTGTGGTATGTTTTCTTCTTCTTATTTGTTTTAGTTACGTTTTATGGGTTATGTGTTTGATCAGTCTTGTGATTTGCTTTGAATCTGTTTGTTAGCATCAGTTAAGGTTTAAATTTATATTTTTTTTTTCATGTTTGAATTTGATCAGTCTTGTGGTTTATGCTATGGAAAGTCAACTTTTAAAAGTCAATGATGAGTGTAGAATACAGATGATCAGTTGCTGAAATTGGGTCATGATTTTCGATTAGTCGATTGTTTTGATAGCATTATGATTCATGAAATTGGATATAAACATATGTTATGATTTATGAAAACTTGGGTGTGTTGTGTAAATCTAAAGGTCTTTTGGAATTGTTTCGGATGATGGTTTTTGTCGACACAACAAACGCGTGTTACGGTTATTTTTATCTTTCAAAGGAAGTTAGATTGTTAGGTAGAGTTTGGCATATTGGTTATAGGCAATATTAATATTAGGTTTATCACTCTTCGGGTTGGATATAAATTGCTTCCAAATCTAAGTAGTTAATGCGGTAAAATATTGGATATCGATCAAGGACCGATATTTGAGTTATCGGTTATTGCGGTGGGATATCGGTGGGATATTGGTAATTTTAATATCATGCTAAATTTATATATTTAAAAATTTAACACTAACAATTCAGTATACTCTCCTACCATTAACAAATTAACCTTTTGTAACTTGCAAAACACTAACAATTGTAGCAAGTAGGAACTCACTAAGACTTAAAACACTAACAACTAACAATTAAGACTTAAAACACTAATAGCAACAATAAGAAGAAAGGCGAATGGTAGAAGTAAGAAGAAAGGTACTGATATCGGGAAAATCGGTGATATATTAGTCAAATATCGGTCAATATCACCGATATTATCGGTACCGATATTCTGACTGATATTTTGTACTGATATCTCTGCAGGGGACTGATAACCGATATACCACTGATATATTGGGTGATATATCGGGATATTAACTACATAGTTCCAAATAGACATCTAAAATTTCTACTTAACCTATATGTTTAGTTTTTGTAAAGTTGTTTGTTTTAGGGCTTATTTTATACATCTAGGAGATGGAAGTTTTGACCCGTTTTTATTTCAAATGCGTCCGTTGGGTTAAGCTAAAGGATTTAACTAAAGCAGAAACGGCCTAAACACATTGAACGCCATCTGAAGCGTATTCAACTGCATAAAAACTTTTAAATCATTTTATTAAAGAAGTTAGGTTATTTTGTAATAATATAGTTTTGAGCTTTTAGTTATTAAATGTCTACCAGACTCAGAACTACCTTTTTGACCCCTGTTTAAACTTACGCGTTTGGACCCGAACCCGAACCCGCTTTTGACAGATTTTTGACATTTTTTAATTTTTCAATGGTTATTAGGTGACATCCACGGCCAATACTCTGATCTTCTACGTCTTTTTGAATATGGCGGATTACCCCCTCAAGCCAATTACTTGTTTCTTGGTGATTACGTTGACCGAGGCAAACAAAGCCTAGAGACAATATGCCTTCTTCTTGCCTACAAAATAAAATACCCAAATAATTTCTTCCTTTTGCGCGGTAACCATGAATGTGCGTCTATAAACCGTATATACGGGTTTTATGATGAATGCAAACGAAGATTTAACGTCAAGTTATGGAAGACTTTCTCTGATTGCTTCAATTGCATGCCTGTGGCTGCTCTTATTGACGAAAAGATTTTGTGCATGCACGGTGGCTTGTCACCTGACCTTAATAGTTTGGATCAAATAAAAAATTTAAGGCGACCTACTGATGTACCTGATAGTGGTCTGCTATGTGATCTTCTTTGGTCGGATCCTTGTAACGATGTTAAGGGTTGGGGGATGAATGATCGCGGTGTTTCGTATACGTTTGGTGCTGATATTGTTACCGAGTTTCTAGAAAAGCATGATCTTGATCTCGTGTGTCGTGCTCACCAGGTATGGTTACCTGTACTCTTGTTTGTTACCATGGTTGGTTAAAATTTGAACCTTTTTTTATTAATAGGGTTTTTTTTTTGAATCTTTGTTTATGTATAAGAGCTTTTTAACACATACTCTAAAAATGACTATTTTTCTTTTTTTTGTTCGGTGAGCATGAGAACATGTTACAAAAAAAAAAAAAAAAAAAAACCTCACGGGCCCACCACTACTTTGCTAACTAGTGGGGCCAGTTAAAGCGTAGCTTACATTGTCGAACTTGAGACCTCTGCTAGAAGGGAATCAGGCGCTTACCTACACAGAAAGCACAATCTTGTGAAAACGGAAAAGATAATTTGTGATACGGTAGTTAAAATCTCTAGGTTAAAAGAATGAGTAACTGTTTATATTTATTATACTTTTCTTGGTTTTTATACTTTTTAATTGCGTGATGCGCTCCGATGCGTTTGGTCCAAAAATCTGATGCGCAATGCGAGCGCATCACGTATGCGATGCACTCTTTATTAAGACATACTTAAAGTAAAAAAATGACGAAGTAAGAAGATAAGAATTGTGCTTTTTTGGTTCGAATCAAACATACTAAACTGTTTCTAGAACCACAAAAAGTGTTTAGGAACCATACTGGTCCAAATCAAACATACTAAGATATTAATTATTGAAAAAACCCAACCCATTTCATTAACGCTGGAAAAAAAAAACATAAGAAACACTGTTGCGTGCATCAGAGCGCATTATGCGACGAGCACATTATGCGAAAACGGCACAATATTCTCGCATCATGTAAACGCTGCGCATCAGATGTGGTGAACTGGCGATGCGCTCTCATCAGCGCATCATGCATTATGCACGATAATGCGCACATTCTCAAACCAAGATGTCTTTTTAATGATCGCTTTTGTTAAACGGGTCAATTATATAAAACGGATTACAACTAGATAATAATAAGCAGGATTTCTTTTCCCGAACAATAGAAACTGATAAAAATTTGCAGGTGGTTGAGGATGGATACGAGTTTTTTGCTAACCGACAACTTGTAACTGTATTTTCGGCACCCAATTATTGTGGGGAATTTGACAATGCGGGTGCGATGATGAGCGTTGATGAAACGCTAATGTGCTCTTTCCAAATATTAAAACCCGCGGAAAAAAAATTAAAGGCCAGCTCAGGTATCAGTCTTTTCGGAAGCACCACCACAACTAAACCCGGAAATACCCCAGCAGGAATCAAGGTATTTAATTTGCAACCCAACTTTAACGGTCTTTTTTCTTGAGTCATTTCCCATTATAAGTTTAGAATTTCTTATGAATATTAGATTAAGATATTCGATACAAAACTATCTTATTAAAACTATCTATTAGGGTGTTGTTAAATCATAACATTTAGTCAAAAGGGGAGCGTGTCACACAAGTTGAAAGTTCGCTAAAATCTATTTGAGTCATACAACTTTATAAATCATTTTATTTAAAATTTAGTTTTTATTATAATAATAACAATATCGTTCTGTAATCGTAATTAGTGTGTTAAGATTAATTGAAAGTTTTTAAGTGGACAAGAAAGTGTTTGTGAGTCAACTCAGCATGTTTGTTTCAACCATAGTTATTAAAGCGAGCACCCAGGCGCGCCTAGGCGCAAATAAAGCCTCGGGCCCAACAATTTGCGCTGAGTGCGCCTCGCGCCTTTAATAACTATGGTTTATGTCATAGTTATTAAAGCGAGCGCCCAGGCGCGCCTAGGCACAAATAAAGCCTCGGGCCCAACAAATTGCCCTGAGTGCGCCTCGCGCCTTTAATAACTATGGTTCATGTCATAGTTATTAAAGTGAGCCCCCAGGCGCAAATAAAGCCCCGGGCCCAACAAATCGCCCTGAGGGCGCCTTGCGCCTTTAATAACTATGGTTTCAACTGCTTCTTAAACGTGACATGTTTCAATCTGAAGTCTGTACCTGTTTTCGCCTACTACTCCATGTACCAATCTTGCCACATCTGGTATATGTATGTATAGACTCGTTTGGTACCCCGTAAACCGCTCTTTGCCATATCTAATACGTACACATATAGAGTAGAGGCGACAACCAATATGGAACATTCATTTATTTGCGTACGTATATAAGGTTCTAACATAGTTTATAAAAGAGTAAATTACAAAAATCGTCACTTATGTTAACACTAGATTGCAAACTATGTCCTTTGTCTTCAAAAAGTACAAAAAACGCACTTGATGTTTGCAAACTCTTGCACATTGTGTCCTTTAGCCCTAACATAGTTAACTTTTATCATTAAATTTGATAACATAAGGGTATTTTAGTCTTTTTATTAATTTGTTTAAAAATATTATAATAATTATAGAAACCCTTTTTTACCCCTTGCACATAACATCCTGCTACCACCACTTCACCTAAACCCTTTTCTCTCAATCACCCAATATTCGCCGGAAAACCAATCGCCGCCGCCACATACCATGGCGGCGCTCGTATGCAGCTCGATCAGATGTTGGACGCACCCAATCGCAGAACCCACCATCTCCGTCGCCACGCAAGTCGTTGTAGACTTAAATTTCGCCACCAGACTTACCCTCCCTCCCCACCACCGGCGATTCGGATGCAGAATCGTCGGATATTGACGCCCTTAGATTGACGGGGGTTAATTAATGCCGTTAGATCGTTGGACGTAAATCCTGTAATTCCGGCAAGCTTGTCCGAACACGAACGGATCTCATTTTTTATATATGCGGCTAAAACTTAGTGGCTTGACGATAAGCATGTGGCGTTTGGACAAGTTATTGAAGGTATGGATGTTGTTAAGGCGATCGAGATGGTTGGATCTGGAAGCGGAGCTAGTTCTGCGGTCAAATTTCTTAGATCTATAATCTAATTCTCGGTTTCTTGATGTTTCGTTTGCAATTTTGGTTTAGTCTAGAGTCTTTCTTATGGTTTGTGTGAGGGTATTGGTTTAATGGTTGAATCTGAAGTGGTGGTGAAGGGCATTGTTGACAGTGGTGGATGTGTATCCGGTTGCTTAGGGTGGATGAAGTGGTGGGCGGATGTGGCTGCAGATGACATTGGGGATAAGGATTTAGTTTTGTACATTAGTGATAAGGATTTAGTTTTGTACATTAGTCATTTAGGGTAAAATGACCAAAATACCCTTATGTGGGGTTCCCTTGTTCAGATTTAACTATGAAAACTAACTATGTTAGGGCTAAAGGACATAACGTGCAAGAGTTTGCAAACATCGTGTATGTTTTTTGTACTTTTAAAGATAAAGGACATAGTTTGCAATCAAGTGTACTTTGCAAACATAAAGGGCGTGTTTTTTTTTTTTTTTTTTTTTTTTTTTTTTTGTAATTTACTCTTTATAAAATGTATCATTAGTTTTGTGAAAAGATACTTGAATTGATGTATACGTGTAAATTTATGTGTTCGTATATTATAAACACCTACACACGGATATAGCAATAAATCATATAATCTTTTACATCTATACCTTTTCATTTAATTTGTAATGATAAATTAATGATTAAGTGTGTATGTTTGATTTCTTGTGATTTGTAAAGCAACAACTGACTTGAATCTGTGTTACCGTTTTTTTTTTCATGCCACTCTCTACTTGGCCCTTGCAGCAGTTCCTGGGTGGAAGATCATGAGATTGCCGTGGAGTTGAGGCTCGAACAAATGAAGTTCCGTCGGTTCATGGTGCACGCGTAACGCTTGAGATATATAAACTTCTAGTTGTTGGTCATTGTTGTAGTTTAATGATAAAGAGAGTAAGTATATTGTCATGATCAACCTCTTATGGTGTGAAGAACGACAGGACCCATGTTTTCATACCGATGGGTACCGATAAAACAAAAGGCGTTGGTATACCTTTTATTTTTCTTTTGAAATGTTCACAAGCTGATTATCATCTATGGATGAGTTTCGGGCAAATGTGTTATGTGGGTTTTGGCTAATGACCGATACCCGCCAAAAGTTGGATCATGCGATCCAAATTACTTGAAAGATGAATACTATACATGGGCGGATTTGGATGACCCGAATAGTGAGGGATATCTAACCATTTGTGTTCGGGTTGGGTTATCTAAATATTTAAATGTGGATAGAGTTACATGGAATGGGTTAGGTTATTCAACAATTTTGTAACATATAAAACGTCATTAGGTGTCAACAATTGTGAATTCCCACGTTTTTCTCTACTGTTTTTCAATCACAACCATTTGTTCTGATCGCCATTGTTACTATTGCTTGTTAATCGCTGCGGTGAATCGGATTAACAACTGTCTGAGCAAAAGATCCAAACAAGCATGTCTAGTATCTTGAGAGTGATTGTTCAAGACCCATGGTTAGCTCCATATCATTTACCTAATGCGATCAAAATATAAGGGTATACGGGGTGGGTGCGGGAAATGATGTGGTGAATGGGTTTGCCGCCGGGCAACACCGCCGCCAACACCCATGTTACCGCGCGTTTGTTTTGGACTGTTGGAGGAGGCAACGGCTCATTTTATAGCCGTTATAATATTTAAAAAAAAAATTAATTTACAATTTTACACTATATAAACCCAACCCAAACCACAATTTATACCAAATTCTCAGTAACCTATTTTCTCATTTCTTCAAAACTAATCACAACTTATCTAATCAAGAGTAGTAATTTTATTTAGTATATTTATTTTAATTAAATGTATTTTAATTATTTTTAATTTAATGTAATGTTTTTTTCTAAATTTATTGTACTTTTATTTTGTTAACAATATGTTTTATTTGTTAAAATATGTTTTATTTATTAATGCTAATTTATAAAAAAAAAAAATTAGTTTACCTCTATCCAAGAGAGTGACCACCTCTTATGTTTTTTTGTGGAAGAGGGGACTTAGAGAGGGTAGTTAACATGACAAGAGATAATTGGGTTGGTGGAAAGTTTACGTCTCCACAAGAGATGACCACCCCTTACACGCTAATACGGATACAACTCCAAGGGTTAAGGAAAAAGTTATGGTGTTTTCATATACGACAATGTTTCATTCAAGAATAGAAGTATCTTATGTGAAAGGACTAAAACATAATATTGTTAGTATTAGTCGATGGTGTAATGCTAATTTGGTGTCATATATTATATTAAACTCCGAATGGAGAGATATGTGGACTACTACTATGTACAACAGCATAATGTCCGAGATTTAGTTCTAGATATATCCTTATGCAGACACTTGCAAGTAATCTAAAAACCTCTCTGACTTAACTTGTAACGTTGCCTTTTAAATAAGCTCTATTTTTATATTTTAAAGAGTAAATTTCACTTTTTGTCCTTTATGTATTATCTGAATTTTGAAACGTATTATTTAAAAGTTTTAATTTCATTTTATGTCCAAAAAACATATGTTTTATATCACTTTAAATCCTTTACACCAAACTGAGTTAAATTACTCAGTTAGGTTTATTTAAGGAAAGGGTATTATTGGTATTTCCAAAAAGGTCTACAGTTCTTCTTCTTTCTGAAATTGTTGAATAAAAGTTTTCAAGCTTTCATTTTCCGAAACAGCCGTCTCCGTTCATCGTCATCTCCACTGCCATCTTCAACCTCCATCATACACCATCCTCTCCATCTCCGTTACCGTTCATCACCTCCATCATCCTTTCCGATCATCACACCATCGTTCAACCTTTATAACCACATTATCTCCGGTCACCACCTTTAACATCGATCACCATATATCAATCGTTAAGCCGACATCGAGCACCAACTTCGATCGGCGTCACAACCTGCAACTCTACATCTCTGACAAGCTTCATCCGAAACACGGTTTCAAGTCATCCGAAACACAACTCTGTTCGAAACATCATCCGAAACATACTTTTTGAAATAGATTCGAAACACACCTTTTGAAACACATATTCGAAACCCATTGATCCGAAACACTTCAGATTCGAAACTCCATATCTTCATCAGCTACTTCCATATCGGAAACACCACTCCTTGTCCGTAACATCATCTCTGTTCTCAATCTTTTCCGAAACACATCATCACCATTTTCTCCGACTACCATCGCCTATCATTTGCATCATCATTGTATCTCCACAACCTGCAACATCATCGTTCATCCGAATTCAGGCAAATTTGAAACCGGTCACCGGAACCTGCAACTTCACGTCTCCGTCATCGAAACCTGCAACTTCACGTCTCCGTCATCGAAACCTGCAACTTCACGTCTCCGTCATCTTACCATCATCTCCGTTCACCTCCATCTTCCGTTTCAAAACCTCCATCTTCCGTTTCAAAACCTCCATTTTCACCATTTCAATTCTTTCAGTCATCATCATCCATGGTTACACTTCTCGTCTCCGGTAATCATCTTCATCCTTAAATCGACCACCTCCATCGCCTGCATCCTCCATTTCGTTTTGCACGTGGTTTGTATTTTAGAACTGGTTTTATTAAGAGAGATAAGTTTTTTATTTTAGATCTGGGGTTTTTTTAAGAGAGAGAAACATGAGAGAGATGTGATGATTGATGGAGAGAGAGTGTGTTCTTGATCTTTGTTATTTATGACAGAAAATGTAGAAATAAAATAACTAAGTTGAAATACCAATAACACCCTTGCCTTAAATAAACTTAACTGAGTAATTTAACTCAGTTTTGTGTAAAGGACTTAAAATGATATAAAACATGTGTTTTTTGGATATAAAATGAAATTAAAACTTTTAAAAGACACGTTTCAAAATTCGGATAATACATAAAGGACAAAAATTGAAATTTACCCTATTTTAAATAATGTATGCATTATTTCAAAGAAAGGGTCCAACATTTTCAAAAAGCAAAATGTAGCGGAGGATGTTATGATATGAAGTATTAAGAAAATCATACTATTGAAAGTTGTAAGCACACAACCATATCATACAGTTCAAAACTGGAGTGCAAGTTGTAATTTAGACATAATAAAAAAGAATAAAACCCAAAAGATTTAATATATATTAAGCTTATCCAACATAAAAAATAAAAACTTTGATCCGTTGATACCATTCTGAGGCTTAAGCTGCGCGTTCTGACTTCTGGGAGACGTGGAGGGACTACGGGACAAGCAACTAGGATCAGAAACTGAAGGGGTATGGTCTTGAATGTCACACATGGCTATGCACACATTGGATCATACCAAGGTCATAACTTAAAAACTCAGCTGCTATAAGGGTTATTCTGTATGAAGGCACCTACATGTGGGGTAAAGTTCTTGTACAAATAATCTTAACATACTAAACATACAAATTGAAGGAAAACTCAAAAAGACAAGGTGGCATTTTTGTAATTATCAATAACTATCAAAGTTACTCTACAAATATACCTAAAAAAACCTAACCACTCCCCCCACCCCCAAAAAAAACCTAAACCCCCCACCCCCCAAAACCTAAAAAAACCTACCCCCCCACCCCCCAAAAACCTAAAAAAAAACCTAACCCCCCCCCCCAAGCTAAAATGCTAAAAACTAAACCCCCAAAAAACCTAAAAAAATCTAAAAAAATAAAAAAAAAACACACAAATTATTTTATTTTATTTTTTAACATTTTTTATTTAAAAATCGCTACTTCTAGTAGCAGCAAAAAAAAAAAAAAATTTTTTTTTTTGCTAACGAAATGTAGCGATTTTTTTAATAAAAAATGTTAAAAAAAATTTGTGTTTTTTTAGGTATTCTTGGTTGTAACTTTGATAGTTGGTGGTAATTACAAAAATGCCACCTTGTCTTTTTGGGTTTTCCTTCAATTTGTATGTTTAGTATGTTAAGATTATTTGTATTTGATCTTTTGCCCCTACATGTGCACAAGACGATTGCTCGCACAAGGGACAAGGAGTACACCTGGCAACACCATGCAACCAATCAACTCACAGCAGCCCTGGGAATCGTGCCTCCTACTATGAAGGAATTGTGTAGGGGACAACAAGTACCAAATGACGATTACGTGGCACCAATAAGCCGTCACCAGGTGCCGCTAACAAACGGTTGACGAAAGACCTGACATAAGGTACATTCGGGTAGTGGCACATGCCAACCATGTTACGCCACGTCACCAACATCTTTGCATGCACTAACAGTCCTGCCAAAGGGGACCGGATGGATATTCTTTGACAATAACAACTGTACCCAGGCCCATCAGCCCATAATTCTCCTTCCTCACACTCTTCGGCTATAAGTACGAGACTTCTCCCAAAGGTTGAGGTATCGACTCTCTCACTCCCTTACTCTTAACACGCACTTGTTATTCCATCTAAACGAATATTTATTCTCATGCCAGAGAGTGATTACAAGGAGAACCCCCCACATCTTCTCCTTGTAACGAGCTTCACGGTGTTGTTCATTTTGCAGGATTGACAACAATCGCCATCTTAGCTGTTAATCAAGGAAAGAAGAAGATTAACCTTCTTGAGGAGATCACTCCCTCAAGGATAACCCCTTCAGTTTAGATTTGTGTTTCATCATTGGCGCCCACCGGTATTACTACTACTTTTCATCTTTATTCTCTTTCTTGATTCGATCACATTGTAGATCAAACTCCTCCATTTCCTACCTTCGGTTCAAGCTCTCAGTTTGCGACGGTTGCGGACATCACGCATGGCCCAGCCCCCTAGTGGACGAGTACAATGAAGGAGAGTTCACTGACGGTGGGGTTATGCAAGCGCATGGTAGAGCCACGAGGACTAACCAACACATAACCTCAACCGCTCAAAATGTAGGCACGAGCACACAACTCGTTTCGTTGTTACCAGAGGAAGAAATTCCCGCCTCACGGTACATCAAATCTCAAGCTGCTCTCAACACGGTGTTCACATAGCTATGCTCACAAACGCAAGCACCTGTGCAACAACCGGTAACACAACCAGCTCCTCAGTGTTGGATTACCCCACCCTATCGCGCAACTGCACACCATCTCATACAACGATTAGACACTCAAGGGACAATCAACATTAACATAGAGACTCTCCCCACAGTGTGAGCACCACGCGCAACACACTAACAAATATAGGGAAACATGATGACGCGCAATACGAGCACCTTCTAGACATACCCAAGTTCATTGATGTTTGGGCCCTCGTACGATCCTTGATGATTGGCACACCCAGACAGATGAAATCAATCCAACATACCAAGAGGAAGATAACTCAAGTGTATTCAACCTAATACAAGAGAATCACACAGTGTACAAACCACGTACCCGTACAATGTACAACCCAGCAGCATAACATGACTATCGCCTAGTCTATAGGCCAGCAACATCAAAATAGTCTAAGTTCATCCTAGACATCAATTTAGCGGCCTGTCAGATCTAGACGATCATATCCGACTGTTTACCAGCGCATGGGTCGTCGGTTGCTGGACATGTCCCATGTGGTGTCATCTCTTCATCCAAACCCTCACAGGCGAAACACGCACATGGTTCGGCAGCTTGCCTACTGGCCAAATAAAGTCATTCACGGACTTACAGGAAAAATGTTTACAACATTTAAGCCATCAAAGACATCATGTCAGAGACACCACTGACGTCATGAACATATGTGCATAGAGAGAATGAGGATGTTGAAGACTTTATTACAAGATTCAACAAAGAGCGCCTTGAAATAGGCGGTGTTAACGAAGATTTGATGCGCGCGCATTTCATTAAGGTTGTGCGCTGCGACGATTAGATTCGAACAATTTCCGATCGAGAAGGAATGCCAAAAGATTGGGATGAGATCATGTCAGCTACGAAGGTGTTCGCACAAATAAAGCGGAACCTTACTAGCGGAAGGAGTCATCAGCCCAATAACAATTATCACGAGCAGGGTCGACGTGTCACCAAGGGTAGAAACTCTACCTAGAAACACACCCAACCCAGTACTTATGATGGAGAAAGCACAACTCAAATGACGACCCGCACGAAACAATCAATAGAATTGGTTATCGAAAGAACGTGAAACAGGAAAACAGGGATAAGTTGTGGACTCCTCTCACTAAAAATCCAATGGAGATTTTGAGCAAGGAGAACCACCAGTTCAAGCCTGCACAACAAATGCTCAACAAAAAAGGCCAAGACCCCAACCAGTACTTTGAATATCATAATGTCACTCCCCGATTTCTGGTGGACCTAGAAGGGTAGGGTTTAAACATGACGATTGGATAACGGTATCACAAGTTATATGCAACAGAAGTATTGGAGTAAAAATATTTAATTAAATATAAGTCTTGAATATATATATATATATATATAGGGGATGGTTCAAATGAAAACCATTTTTATTGTGAAAACTCGAAAACTAACTAAAAAAAGCCTAAAAAACACACAAATTTTTTTTTTCAATTTTTTTTATAAAAATCGCTAGTTTTTATATATAAAAAAAACTTTTTTTCAAAAAAAAAAAAATTTGTGTAGTGCACATGTGTAATAATACACATGTGTAGTACACATACATATGTGCACTACACAAATTTTTTTTTTTTGAAATTTTTTTTATATTAAAAAACCTGCGAAATTTTGATTGCAAAAAAAAAAAAATTAAAAAAAAATTTTTTTGTATGTTTTTTTGGCTTTTTTTAATTAGTTTTCGAGTTTTCACAATAACTAGTGGTTTTCATTTGAACCTTCCCCTATATATATAATGTAAGTATCTATGAAAAACCCATTTAATCTAGAAAACTTGGCAAACCTGAATTGTGTGGTCAAGATTGATCTACATCATATCTTTAAACACATGTTAAAAGGGCAAATTAGTCATTTGTTCAAGCCATCATTTCACCTTCTTCCCCATCCCATCAAGTCATTTATTACCCATCATCTCATCACTTTTTTAAACAAAACAATATATATAGAACTTGCATCTCTTTCTTTCTTCTTTATCCCCCATTCCTTTCTTCTTCAAAAACCCTAAAATTCCTTTGCTTTCTCCCATCTTTCATGGCTGATTTTCAGGCATCAATCCATCACCTTTTTAGTCAAAACTCAACCCCACATTTTAAACCCCCATTTTCTTTCTACCTCAACTGTTTCTCTCTCAACATTCAAAACCCCAAAACCCACCAGAGAAGAAGAAGAAAGCACTGCAGATCTAAACATTGCTGACGATCATTTGAGCACAAAATTTTACGTCGATCATTGGAGAAACAAGAAAAAACGACGGTGCTTTTCGTTTGGAGGAAAATGTCACACCCTGGCTTTGCGGAAGCGTGGATTATTTTGGTGTGACTTCTTAATACCATAGCTTAATCATAACAAAGCTATATGAAATAAAAACCATGCAAAATCATCCATTTAAGTTTTAAAACATAAGTAACATAACATTGTTTTAAGGCGTTGACTCATGCAACGGAAACTACAATCTGATAACATAAAGACATTGTTCAACAGACACAAACATCAACATGATATAAACGCAGTTTAAGGACTGTGACTCATCCAGGAAAAAGTCACATCCCCTAAACTTGGATGACCTCGAACTCTTATGCAGCGGAAAACGTAACATACCGCGCCAGATCTTTAGTTCCCTGAAATACATGTAAGTTGGAAAAATCAACAATAATGTTCAGCGAGTTCATGTGTAAGTGAGTAATAAAAACCTTTGTATGTATAAAAATCCTGGTATGTAGCAAATAAGGAAAAAGAGATCACCAATGGTTTGCAAGGCCATTGATATGTGTGAAGTGCAAGTAGGAAGACTCAAACCTAGCGGATTTATGCGTTGGGCACAAAGTCACCCCGAGGTCCGTTATGCTGGGCCTGGGGCTGGGCTCGCTACACCCAGATAGATCTACCGCTCCTGTCCCTCGGTCCTACCCTGAGGATTAATGGCCTCAAGTTTCCGCCTACCCAGTCACATGATCTAAGTAGTAACCCTCCTTACGCTAACCATACCATGTAAGAAGTATTCGTAATCATAGTAACATGTATTTCACCCCCGCAGTTTAAAAACTGAAAACAGTTAAGAGAAAAGGGGGACATGAACTCACAGTGGTGCGTCTCTAATAAGAAGATCTCCTGATCAAACCGCTGAGCGACGACCTACACGTAGTAAATCTATTAGACGGACGGCCGTGCTTTAAGGTTTAAGTTTTTGGGAAATAGTTAGACAACTATTTCGTAATTACACTTAGTAATTATTTTGGTAAATAAATTCCTTCCCAAGGATGGGGGTTTTAATACATGCGCGTTCGTAAGATTCAAAATATATTATTAAGTCTCACTTAACATATATTTTATTTCTAACTCCAAAATATAAATATTTTTTCCCAAAAATATTATATTTTAATCCTTATAATTTTCCAAAATAATACCTTTGTCAAAATACGCGTTCACTAGTATTTTTCCGAAAATGGGTAAGTTACGGATATAGGTTGGGTGGTAATAATTGTACCGTTGTAACTTAAATATTTATTGTGAAGGCGTTCGTATTAGTTTGGAATCGTTAACATTTGGTAATATTATTTTTACCCTTAAAATAATATTTGTATAGTTCACAAAATAATCATAAAATTCTCACAAGTGTTGTTATGAAAAATATATACTAAATATATATTTATCAAGTTTTATTTTGTGAAAATCCCGCCTCCGATATTTAGAAATTTTGTAAATAAAATCATGGCGAAATTTATATTTTTGAAAACAAGTTAAAAATGTACTTCTAACACTTGTGATGAAAATATTTCCAAGTGTTAGGTTTTTGGAAAAATTTCGCCAGAGTTTCCCCTGTAACTGGAGGTGGCCACGCTTTCAAGCGTATCATTTTCTTTTAAAATTCAAACCAATCAATTTTCTCGTTCAACAATAACAATATCCAACCATCAAACTAGTCAATATATATATAAATCGCAAAAATACATGAACTTGCGGTTTATCCAAAATATGTAGTAACTTTCTGTTATTCTTAGTGGATCTTGGTATAGATCAATTCGGTTTCTTGAAAACCTTGTTTTTAAAGAAGCTTCGTCTTTACAACTTCTTGTCAACACTTACAAAAATAGTTCCTTTGTCAAACTTTGTGTTACACAAGTGTTTACACACTTGTGTGTTTACGAAAATCATTCTTATTCATGAAAAATCCGGTTGTAAAATATGTTTTCATTTGACACTTGGTCCTTTGAAAATACCGTTTGTAGATCCGTAGATCTACTAGTTTAGAACACTATTTCATAAGTAAAATCGTTTTTACACAAGTTCATGCTTCGTAAGTGGTAGTGTTCATCATTTAACCCCCTTTTACACTTAAACATACTCTATGTCATGATTCATGAACTTGACCAATCCGGGTTAGATGATGATCCGAGCTACCACAACATAGATCGGCACTAAATAATCACCACAAAACAAGTCTTACAAGATTTACACAACCCTTATGCTTTTAACCAACACATTTAACATTTTAGTAAACTTTTAGTATGTCTTTTTGTAAGTTCATGACTTTTAACCGACAAAGTTCGTTTTAACCACTTTAGAATAAATCAAGAGTGTGTTTAAAGTCACTTACTACTAGCTCGAGGCTAGGGAAGAAACTAGTCGAAGAATGAGTGGATAAAAGCAATGTGGTGAGGTCCTTCGCGATCCGAATGCACCGAGCTTCCTTGTATGAGATCCTTAACACTTGTAGTTACTTGGAAATGCAAGATCAAAACTCGAAAGTGGTTGGGTGTTTGTGGGTGTGTTCGGCCGAGAGCTCCAAGGGAGAGGGAGAGAGTGTTTTGGTGAGTTTGTGGGTTGGTTATGAATGATGGACTAATCCTCATACTTATAGACAAACTCTACAAGTTTAACCATTGGATTTCATGTTCCCTTGATATTAGGCATTAGGATTATTTTAATCAAAGGTGGGGTCACATAGTGACCGAATTCGGTTGGGGGGGGGGGGGGGTTATCCGGTTCCATTTCAACTAATAGTTAGGATAAAGTTAAGTTAAGTTGGAGGTTAACTCGGTTACTAGCGTGTTATGCATTATAGCGGGTGTTAGGGTATTCAGGGACCCTAACTGGCTCCGAAAAAGAAAAGCAATGTTAATGGCAATATTTTCATGTTCCGGGTAAAGTCCGGTTGTTCGGTCGGATAGTGATCCGTTAAAGTGCTTAACAAAGCTTTAAAGTGTCGTTATTACTATTTTTAGTGGCACAACTTATTCCCGACACTTTGGAAAGTGTCTTGTAATATTTTTCTCATGTTTTGGCACTTTATTAGTTAGCTAAATGCTGAATTTTTAATTAAAGTGCTGAATTTTGTACTTAAAGTACGTTTTAGGCACATCCGGTCACTGTAACTTATACCTAGTGACGCAGTTCTACAACCCTCGTATCCCTACACTCTCTACTAGTGTAGCAAACTATCTCTGGCTCATACAGGCCTTAGAGGCAGTACCTGCCTGGTGCTAGTTATGACAGCACGTTCAATAGGCTATCCGTTCATTGTGCTACTGTGCTTTTGTGCATCAAGGTTGTCACTAGAGTTCAGTATGTAAATAATGGAGCGACAACAAATAAAGTATGATGCAAGTATGTACATGTATCAGTATTCTGGTAGCAGTTTATCCACAATTTCAATCAAGCACAGTAATTAAGCAGTAATTAATTATTAATTTAAGTCGTACGGATACCTGATTTGGTGAGGGTTGTCACAGAAAACCCTAGATATGAGAGCCACATTTTCGGTTGTTATCATCTGGTAAATGTCAGCGGAAATGGAAGAAATCTAGAAGCAAGTGCAGAACCAAGTAAGTTTCCTCCGTTTTTTTTATAAATGTCGCCGGAAATGTAGTTATTACGGTTTTTTTTCCGATGATTGACGGAACAGACAACCATCTGTCTCATCGCTCGTCGATCGGTAGGTGTTTAGCTTCGAATGTCTCGTGTTTTTGCGACTTTTAATCTGATACAAAATTGTTAGTTGTTTTGAATGAGAGTAGAAATATGTGTCTTCTTGTTCATAACTGATGTTGTGATTTTTTATAAGATTACAAGTAGGATCCCATGACAACTCTTATGTGCTTAATTAGTTTATTAGAGAGTTGGTTTTATAAAAGTTAGGATTGAGATGTTCACTTGGCTGAGATAATGTTGAATTCGAGTTTTGTTATATGCTAAGGATGTTGACTTAATATTCTAGGGGACGAAAGGTTGTTTGATGAACTGTTGGTTTGTTTGCTTTTTTGTTTGAAAACATGTTGAGAATAATGGCCATAAACTGTGTAGGAGACTGTGCAATTTCAACTCAGAAAAACAGATTAGGTAACATGTGTTAAACCTGTCTTATTTTTATCAAATTAGGTAACATGTATTAAACCTGCATTATTTTTATCAAAAACATATTAGGTAAACCTGTCTTTATTAGGGTACCATGTGTTAAACCTGTTTTATTAGGTAAACATATTAGAGTAACATGTGTTAAACCTATCTTATTTTAATCGAATTATAACATATAGGAGATTAATACTGATGTACTTGTTTTGTTCATAGGTGAATGGTTGTTTTGTGTTCAAAATGAAGATGGCTATCAAGAAGCAAAGCATAGCTAGATTTTAACTTATAATAGTTTTTGGATCATTTTTATATATTTACGTTCACATAAAACACTTTTGCCACTTTTGTTACCTTATGTATTACATTACAACTTCCAGGAACCAACTGAAGATGTTACATATGTTAACATAAGTAGATTCTCTTAATATCTGAAGAAGTATTACATCTCGTAAAGAGGAGTATTGTTGAACGTAATATAATATTACATGTACCACATAACATCATTAAAAGTAAACCATAAAAATGTTGTGGTAAACCATTCAATGAAACACGTAAACTATAATGTCAGAAAAGGGTAGTATAACATTAAATGTTACCCATAACATCATTAAAAGGTAATATATAAAAATGATACAAAATGTATAAACTTCATAATTTATTCGGAATATCTCGTTTATTTTACAAATAAAAAGTCGTGTTTTTTTGTGGGATAATTAGCTACATATGTAGTAACAACGTTACACAAGTTACTTATAGTTACCCCAACCCTTTTTTTAGACACAAAGGGGGGTTGCACATATGTAATACATGTTTGTAACATGTGTTACACTAGAGAGGTAACACATATATAGCCACGTTACACATGTTACATAGGATATTAATAAGTTTTAACTATAGAAGATTAATATTGATGTACTTGTTTTGTTCATAGGTGAAAAGATGTTTTGTGTTCAAGATGAAGATGGTTATCAAGAAGCGAAGCCCACCGAAGCATTACAACGCATCATCAGGTTTTCATGGTGACGATGGTGTGTTTTTTGGTTGGCTGCTATGTGTTGTAAAGATGGATGTTGCTGTGATGACCATTTTTAGAAGCATTACAACAATTGATATAAAATTCATTTTTATTTTCATTGCTAGTATGAATATGGATGTTGTTGGGAAGGCATTCTTTTTGATGCAACAACTATACGTAACATGTGTAACAGTGACGTTGTAACACATGTAAAACCTATATGTAACATGTGTAAGATGGTTATACACGTGTTACATATGTTACCCCATAGTGTAACATATGTTATAAACATGTGTTACATATGTCAGCCCGTTTGGTCTCAATTTAAACTTAGTAAAATTACATATGTAACAACGTTACATCATCCAAAATGTCATATCAGTAAACAAACAAGTAATATTAGTAAAATTACATATGTAACATACGTTTACATACATGGAGTTACATGTCTTACATAAGTGGTAACGTATGTATACTCATAATATACACATTACACCCTTATGTTAGAGACTCTGGCCTACAACCTGAGTATACACGTGTTAATGTGTTTTTTAACCTCATGGTGTTATATTAGGAAGCTACACGTAACACAAGTTACATTTGAAGTGTTTGCACCCTTATAAATTTTCCTTTTCCATCTGTTTATGTGTTATGTTAGAAAGTTAAATGTAACACAAGTTACATTTGAAACTCGTAACACAAGTTACATTATTAAACGGTGGGATTATGGCACAAGTTACATATCCTGATCTTCTTACACCTTCATGTTTTTTTACATTTTATTTGTAACACGTGTTACACCGATTGTAACATATTTTTTAGATAACACAGGATGTTACATGTGTTACACATGTTACATAGAGTAGTTGCATGTTCTACACCAGAGGCTAGCACTTGTATAGCCACGTTACACATGTTACCACATGTAACCTTTATGTAGAGAAAACAAGATGTAGCATGTGTTACACGTGTTACATAAAGTAGTTGCATAGGATATAGCATTGTAACACATGTTACCTGGAAAACCAGGTAACACATGTAACAAACTAAAAAGAGATCAAATTAAGTTACACAAGCAAACTAACATATGCTAAACGTTTGAAAAATACAAAATATGAAATACAATGCTAAAATGTATACAACATATCAATTTCACCTGCCTTTTTTCACCTAGACAATTAATACATTCAATTCCTCTCATCATTGTTTTCCTTATCCTTTTTTCACTTGCCACATTGACCCAAAAAATAATATCCCACAAAACAACCGATTAGCCACTGATTGAAATCATATCCCACAAAATAACCGATTAGCCACTAATCGAATGTGGTTTCAGCAATCACAACATCCGATTGGTCGTTGCAACATTTAACGACAGTGGTTGTTGGAAGAAGACGATTTGTTTAAAGTACACTAGGTGGTTTTACTTACTGATTGATGGCTACAACGTTTAACGATAGCGGTTTCACTTACCGTCGGTAAGGAAGAAGACGGTTGTGTTAGTGGCTGTTGGTGGTGTTGCCGAATCCGGTTTTACTTACCGCCGACAAGGAAGAAGACGGTTGTGTTAGTGGTTGTTGGTTGTTGGAAGAAGTCGGTTGCTGGTACGAGACGTTTCCAGATCTATAAATTTGTCACCATAGCTTCAGATCTGAAAATCAGTCACCACGATGTGAAACCGGAAAAATGGTGTGAGAAGTGGCTGGACGCCCTACCTTATTTGTCTCTCTTTATACAATCCATGTCTCCCCTTTATTTTGTTATACCAGCCTCACATATCAACTAGTTACATATGCAACAATTACTAGTATAACGACGAACAAAAAAAATCTCGTCATAATTGAAACGAATTTATTTAATATGAAATTTAAAATTAATTTAAATGAAAAATAAAGTTGTAGATAAAGTAAGAGAGAGAATGTTAGTGAGAGAAAAAAGTAGAGAGAGAATGTTGGTTAGAGAAAAAAGGTAGAAAGAAAATGTTGGTAAGAGAAAAAGGTAGAGAGAGAATGTTGGTGAGAGAAAAGGTGGAGAGAGAATGTTGGTGAGAGAAAAAGGTAGAGAGAATGTTGGTGAGAGAAAAGGTGGAGAGAGAATGTTGGTGAAATGAAAGGTGGAAAGAGAATGTTATTTAATATTATTTCTTATGTACTTTGTGTAATATGTCTTGACCAAAATACATCTCCAGCCACTTAAATGGTATTAAATTAAATCAAATTAATATCTAATAATTTCAACCATTGGATCATGTTGATCAATGGTTATCATAGAGTTTAGTAGGTTTTCTTACTACAAATAAGTTTTCTATAGATCCTTTCCCTATATATATATATATATATATATATATATATATATATATATATATAGGGTAAGGTTCATGCGAGAACCACCTTTATTGCGAGAACCGCGAGAACCAATGTGAACACAAGTTAAAATAGCTAAAAAAACCTAAAAAAACCTAACCCCCACCCCCCACCCCCCAAAAACCTAAACCCCCCCACCCCCCCCCCCCTAAAAAAAAACCTAACCCCCCCCCCCAAAAAAACCTAACCCCCCCCCAAGCTAAATGCTAAAAACTAAAACCCTCAAAAAACCTAACCCCCCCCCCCCCAAAAAAACCTAAACCCCCCTCCCCCACCCCCCAAAAACCTAAACCCCCCCCCCCAAGCTAAAATGCTAAAAACTAAACCCCCTAAAAAACCTAAAAAATCTAAAAAAATCAAAAAAAAAATCTAAAATTTTTTTTATTTTTTTACTATTTTTTATGTTCAAATCGCTACTTTTAGTAGTCAAAAAAAAAAAATTTAAAAAAAAAATAAATAAAAAAAAATTTTTTTTTTTGGATACTAAAAGTAGCGATTTTTATATAAAAAATAGTAAAAAAATAAAAAAAAAATTTTTTGGGTGTTTTTTAGATTTTTTTAGGTATTACTGTTTGTGTTCACACTGGTTCTCGCGGTTCTCGCAATAAAGGGTGGTTCCTAACGGATCTTTGTCCTATATATATATATATATATATATATATATATATATATATATATATATATATATATATATATATATATATAGGGGATGGTTCAAATGAAAACCACTTTTATTGTGAAAACTCGAAAACTAACTAAAAAAAGCCTAAAAAACACACAAAAAAATTTTTTTTTCAATTTTTTTTATAAAAATCGCTAGTTTTTATATATAAAAAAAACTTTTTTTCAAAAAAAAAAAAAATTTGTGTAGTGCACATGTGTAATAATACACATGTGTAGTACACATACATATGTGCAGTATTACACATGTGCACTACACAAAAATTTTTTTTTTATATTAATAAACCTGCGAAATTTTGATTGCAAAAAAAAAAATTAAAAAAAAAATTTTTTTGTATGTTTTTTTGGCTTTTTTTAATTAGTTTTCGAGTTTTCACAATAACTAGTGGTTTTCATTTGAACCTTCCCCTATATATATATATATATATATATGGAGCCGCTAAAATAGGAACCACCCCAGTTGTAAGAACCATGAGAACCACTCTCAGCCAATCAGAATATGCCAACCTAAAGGGTATTTTGGTCTTTTACCTCAAATGTCATATCTTCACTCTCTCTTCATTTAATATACCTCTCTCCTCTTTATATACCTCTCTCCTCTCTCATTTTCATCTTTCTTGTTAAAAAAATCTCTCTGCACATGAAGAAACCCCAATTCAGCCGCATCATCTTCCCTCCTGTTCTCCTTCATATTCAAAAGTGTAACCTAAACCCTCTAAACTACTCTCAAATACTCACACACCTCTCATCATAACCGACACCCCCCTGTCTGTTTCGTCACCGGTGAGACCACCGGCGGACCCGACTCACGGTGGTGGTTGATTCCAGCAACGACCACCCTCTAATCCCTCTCGAACGAACTCCGACAAGGCACCCTCCCCCTTCGCCGGCTCAGATTGCAGAGAATGATGGCTGGAGTGTGAAGATTTCACACCAGAAACAACACACGAAGCTTCAAAAAAGTTTCAGCGACGAATTCGTCGTCAGCGGCGGAGCCGCAGCGGCAGCGACAGTGTTCTGGCCCGACGATGAAGCGATGAAGATGGTGTCGATGGTGATGCCGGTGGTGCCGATGGCTCAGGTTCGGGTCTCAGGTCAGCCGGTTCAGTCTCGTCTAAGTTCGATTTTACTTCAGGTCAGTTTCGATTCAGTCGTCTTTGTTTCGATTCGGTCAGACTCATTGTCAGTTTTTTAACATAAAACGTAAAACGTAAAGTGTAAACTTTTTAACGTAAAACATAAAACGTAAAACGTAAACTTTTTAACGTAAAACGTAAACTTTTTAACATAAAACATAAAACGTAAAGCGTAAACTTTTTAACGTAAAACGTAAAACGAAAACTTTTATGTAAAAACTTTTTACGTTTTACTCGGGGACCGCTAAAATGAGAACCACCTCGAGTTGTAAGAACCGTAAAGCTTTTATGAAAAGTCCCCTATTTTAGCGGTTCTTACGTTTTACTCGGTCAAACTCATTGTCAGTGTTTTACGTTAAAAAGTTTTTGTAGTATGATACTTAAGCTCGAAAGTTGAGACTTTTCATTGTCAGTTTCAGAAAGTCAGATGCAACTTTCTCCACCACATAAGGTGGACAGTATGTGTCGCGGATTAGTCCCACAAATTTAGGGCAACTTAGGTTGTACAATGCAACCTTGCTAGTGGATTGGTTCGGTGTCTTCCACCAAGTTAGCACATCATCCTAAGCGAAATACGATGCATATTTGATCGCTTTTCATATAAAACATATTCGCTGATGTCTATAATAATTTCTATCTTGCCGAGCCCTTTCATGGCATCGACGACTCCGTAATCTCCCATGAAGTCTTAGGGTTTATGTGAGATAAAATGTTTGTAAGGATCTACTAGTCTTGAATCCTTTTAGATTTATTTGCGTTAGATCTTGCAGATCTATATGTCTTAGATTTACTAGGCTCACTCAGTGCAGCTGGTAATGGGCTTTCATTTATAATTAGCTATATAGCTCTAGAGACTTTATTTTGGCTTTTTAGTTAGCACTTATAAGTCATTAAGACTAGTTTTATATATTTTGGTGTGAGGGACAATTTTCCACTACTATCACCTTTTCAACCACTACCATTGGTGGGAGTATGTGCTTTAGCCATAGTCATTTATTTTAACATGATTAATCTGCTAGTCTTACTCATGTAAGAACTAGTGTACCGGTAAAGTTGAAAGGGGAAGATATTTGCTTGATTGCTCGCGGGCTTTTGACCAATTTGTCTTAGCCCTAAAGACTCTGTTTTGGCCTTTCTGGCATTGGGGTTGGTTCCGGTACAAACCATATTTATCCTACAAACCGTAACATATCCTAGCACTTAAAAAAAGTTAAATTAGCTCATACTAAAACAATACATACATAAAAGTAGCACTTTTAAATTATAGTAGCACATGAAAATTAATCAAGATAATCGATTTTAGCACATATGTGAAATGATATCAACACTTTTCTTTATCAGTACACTGAAAACAAAAGAAATATCAAAATAAAGAATCAATTGCTTGTTAGCATAATTATAAGGAATTCAAGATAATTGAGATTATTTAGGCTATCATTTTACCATTTCTCTATAATTGGTTGGATGCCACATGACACTTTTTAAATGGTTTTTACCGTTTGTATACGAAATGTGGTTTGTATTTGATCCTACTCCTTATTGCAGGGGTTGGTTCAGGTACAAACCATATTTATATATATATTTTGTTGTGAGGGATATATTTTTCCACTACCAACACCCTCCCAACCACTATCATTGGTGAGAGCATGTGCTTTGGCATACGTCTATTTGTGAGCAAAGAGATTTGTTTGATATGGTAGGAGCAATAAAATGCGAGCTCATAACATTTGAAGGAATAAAATGAAAAGGGCTCCATAAAATCAATGATTATTTTTATGGCACTGATATAGCCAAAATATAAATTTAAATGGTTACTATTAGTTGATTTTAGTACAATATGATTTTTGGGAGATCTTAGAGGTTCCATGCATTAATATTTCATACTGGCCAGGCATGAAAGCAATCTATGGTACACACTAAGATACTACTAATCACCATATGGTGCTTTTGCCATACAAAGTTCGGCACTACGGTTGTAAAAATCATTGAAATAAAAATCAATGTCATGCTCTGGATGATCAGGTGGAGGACTTACTGGTTACCAGTAGTTTGAAGAATGGGAAAATGGGTGTTTGAATGACAGCCTCCAGTTATAGATGATAATTTAGTATTAGAATATTACTAGCAAAATCTGCCGAATTTATATAGTATAATTTAGTATACCCAGACGGGTTTGGATAATTAGATATAGAGTTTCTAATGCTCGTGATCATAGGGCTCTTAGCAAGAGTCGGGCTAAATGTTTCCTTCTTCTGCTTGTCCTCCAGAATGGAACAGCAAGAGCGTTGTTCGTACTAAAACCCTTCTGGGTGTATTTAACTTGAAGTCAGTGTAGATAATTTTGAAGACAATGTAGATAGTTTTGAAGACAACGTAATTATATCTACGCCAGCTTCATAACTTGCGTAATTGAGTGAATCAACGTTTTTATCCGAAGGCGACTTCGGGGTTAGTGGTATAAATCTCTTGCGATTTTATCACAATGTTAGGCGTTTTTAGCCATAGTCCTTGTGTGTGTGTCTGGTATTTCAGCGTAACTAACAGCGTAATTAAGCCCTGTAACACATTTCAGTGTAATTAACAACCTAATTAACAACGTAATTAAGCCTAGTAATACATTTCAGCGTAATTAGCAGCGTATTTGTGCTCAGGTCTAATTTTAACCTTCATAATTAACTTGCTGTTAAAAATTGAACTTAAAACCAAATTAAAATGTTGCTTAATCAACGGAACCCAATTGCACAAGCTGAACTTCAGACCGGAACCGTAACTCGACCTCCAAAGTTGAAAGGATCAACTGATTTTGGTAGTTGGAAGAACCGAATTAAGTCATTCTTTGAGTATACTGGCTATACTCAATGGATCTCTGTTACTGTCAGATCTCATGTCCCAATGACAGTTCGTGACGATATTCGTGTAATCAACAATGATCCCTTGACCTTTACCGATGAAGATAAGGCATTGATCCAGCGTGAACGCCGAGCTCATGTTGCTTTGATAATGGCCTTATCAACTAATTATTGCAACATGTTTGAGGAATACACAACCGCACATGAACTATAGTTGGCTCCACTTGACTATAATGAAAGGAACGGAGAAATGATTCAGAACAAGAAACATGGTACGGAAAGAATACGACATGTTCGGAAGTATCCGTGGAGAAAGCCTGTCAGTCCACATACGTCGATTCTTGAACATGTTGACGAAAATGAAGAAGGCTGGAAACCCTGTTGCTAACAATGTTGCAATCAATAAGCTTTTGGACTCACTTCCAAAAGAATGGAGCTTGCAATGATGATGATTAAACGAGACTTCTTGAACAATCTGAATCCAACAACGCTATCAGATCTGATCGACACCCTAAAATCTTTTGAAATGGACGTCACCAAAAGAGAAATGAACCAAGTCGGATACTCTCAAAAATCCATCCAATCTGTTGAGGCTCCTAAGAACATGACATTTCTAGCCCCAATAACCTCTAACGGTTCAAGCTCATAAGCTGCAAATGCATCGAACTTCAACAATACTTCCACAAACTCTGCAAAGGCTTCACATTCTAGTGAAAAGGTTACTCAAGAGGCCATGAAAGTGCAATCCAACAAGGAAAAGGAGGAGAATGACTTGGTAAACAACATTCCTTATAAGTTCAAAATCAACCTATGTTCACAACAGTGTGTCAATGTCTTGGCTCATTATAAATCCCTCAACCGTGACCTAATCAGAGAAAAGGAATGAATTTTTCAATTTAAATGAATTAAAACAAAACGAAGCAGCATATCAGAGAAAGTTGAACTCAACTTTGGCTGAAATGCAAACCTTAAATGAATTTGTTTTCAGAAAAGATTTCCTCATAAATGATTTAACTGAAAAACTAGAGAAATCCAAAAATGAGAACAATAAATTGCAAATCATAATTGATAAATGGAACATCAATAAAAAGGCACTTGTTGATATTAAAGATTGCCAACGACCGACATATGTGAAGGACAACATTGGGTACAAAGATAAATTTTGAAATGAAAGAAAAATATTTCCTCTTCCTCACAGCAAAAACTATGTACCCTTGCCCACTCCTCATCCTGATAACGATCTAATTGATAAAGATGATCTAACTGCTCAAAATATCAGTTGTGAAAATGATAAAAATAATAAAGATTTTGAAAGCAACGCAGATGTGATTGACTGTGAGGAGGATGTGTGCGATGATGACTGTGGTGGTAAGTAAATAGAAATTGGGTATTCAGGCAACAGTTACACCACTGTTAAATGGTTCGCCTGGAACTGTGACAGATCAAACAAAACTTCTATTCGAGATGAATGTAATAACTCTCTAACTATTCGGGATGACTGTATAAGGCCTAAAACTAAACTTTTGACCAGTGACCATGAGAATGTAGTGGTTAAATGCTTTGATTTACAATCTGCTTTTTATGATGAAAATGTTGTGCATAAACACCCTTATTTGTTCCAAAGTTGAAACAAAACAGATTCGAAAAGTTTCTCACAGAGGAAATTCCAGAACTTGTTCCATCTCATACTAGTATGTCAGAGTTTGACAATAGGTCAAACGAAGAAAGTAGCAGTGAAGACTCAAGCACAACAACTTTAGAAAATGGCACAGGAAGCTCAAGTGAAGATCAAGGATCAGATACTTCAAGTGAAGATCAAGGATCGGATGCTTCAATAGAAAATGAGGAGGATGAAAACTACATAGAAGATGGAAGTCGTATTGACAAGAAAATGAAGAAAATCAAAAGTTCAAGCTCCACTGCATCATCAGACAACATATCATGCAGTTCAAGACTCTCATCACATACAACATCTTCCAACGCATCAACCTCTAAGAAGAAAAAGACACATTGCATCAAATGTTTTCGTTGTGGTCATTTAGGACACACAGCGAAACATTGCAAAAACAAGAATTGTTCAAAACCAGTTCAAAATTTTGCTAAACACGTTACATAACAATTCGATAGTTTTAAGGAATTGGTTAAAAATTTTGTTAAAATCACTTGTTTTTGGAAAAGAAAAGAAGAAATTCTCAAAGAAAATCATGATAAATTAAAAATGAAACAAGTCTGGGTTCCGAAAACTAATTAACTTGTATATATATTCTTTGTTTGTTGATGTATGACAAAATAAAATACAAAAATGGTTTCAGATGCTAATGGAGTACATTTAGCTTGTAGACAGTGGATGTTCTAGGCATAGGACGGGTTTCAAGGAGCTTCTCAAGAACTTTAGATTCATCGATGGTGAATTTGTATCGTTTGTCGGAGATGAAAAAGGAGGAAAGATAGTTGGACTTGGAGATGCCGTTTTAGATTCAATTACTTTAGAAGATGTTAACTTTGCTCCATAATTGTGCTACAATCCTATGAGCGTATCACAAGTCTGTGACAAAGGAATATCGGTTTTATTCAACACTGCAGAATGTGTCTTTCTCAATCCTGACTACTCAGTTCCTCGCAACAGAAAGCAGACATCTTCACAAAAGCCTTCAATAAAACTCGTTTCAACCAGTTGGTTACCTGGTTGGAAATGATCAATTTCCTTGAATGGAGATGAACTCCGTTTCTGTCACCGTCTGTATATACTCTATCTTACTTAAAAAAAACTTTTTCTAACTCTAAAATAAACAATTCACTTAAAATCGTGTCCATCAAAAAGATTTTTTGTTTATTAAAATTTCTTTTTTAAGGCAATAGACTTACGAAAATAAAATTTAAGGGGGGAAGTTATCCAGAAAATTAAAAAGAATGAAAAAGAAAAATTGATTTCTTCCTGGCACCTATTTATGAAAGAAATGATAGAAAACTGCTAACACTTTGTCTATTTCTAAAGCAGAAAAAGCGAGGAGAATCGGGGTGCCAAGCGACGACGTGTCAGTAGATTCAGCAACAGCATCGAGTAAACTACGATTAGGCGATAAAGATAAAGATCACACAAAAATTTTGGATTTCCACAATACTGTGCATCTTGCGGGTAACACGTTGCGGCATATGGCAATGGTATTAAATCTTGCGTTGATAGATTGCCAAAATCCAAGATTTCGGATGTTTATATTGATTACTCATTCGGGGATATCATAGTCGCTCTTATGTTTCATCCAGATGTATGCAGACCTAGACACGATTATGATATCTTTTCAAGAAGAGCCAAAGAGGCCAAAAACCGTGCAATTGAAAAAGCTCAACTAAACGAGCCACTCAAAATAATTGTACCAAAAACGAGGTATCTGCCTAACCGTGGTCAGGTCAACATTGGTCGCTTTGATTGTACGAAAGTGCATACCTGTTCACCAATGCCCTAACTTTGTATTCTTTAAACGAATGAAATCAATATATTTAGCCGTTATGAGGAAGCTTTGCACATATATTGATCATAGGGGTATGTCCTGACATTGGACTTACGGGCATAGTATTCTACCTTCCTAGGAAAGTCACAACATGATAAAATTCTCACCAAAAGCATGTTGAAAGAAGGATGCATGGATTTAAAGGGACAAACATACTGCAGTTTTTCTTGTGCCTCGATTAGTCAAAAACAAAAACAATAAACTAACAGTGTTACCAGTATGATCTTTTGTAGGAAAGTCATGGAGCGTCAAACAAAGAAAATTATGAAAAGGAATTCCTCGGTTCGAAAAACAGATTTTGGTGTCCAAATTGCCCAATTTTCATTTTTCTCGAGATTATTTTTCACTTTTGCATGAATTTCAACAAAAGGGCACCCTTTTCGAGAAAATTAGAAATTTTTGAGCGTATTAATCAGGACTTGTATATAATATGACGTAATTAACAAATGTGACCCGCGTAAATAATAATCTGACCGGCGTAATTATCTAAATTCCAAGAATATGTAGTGTTCTTACCTGCGTAATTGACTGCGCTTTTGTGAATATTTTTATTTATTTCATTATTACTTTTATCCTTTGTAAATATAACATTATTTAACATTCTCATTTCGCAATCCGGATCTTACTTAGCTCGTTTATGTGTCTAAGAATACAAGAACTGTTAGAAACGAGATCAAGAGAAACGGGCTGATGTAGGATTGGAGATATATTCTGCATGTGTTCTCTTTGAGTCTCTGACACTGAAAGGGTGGTTATGATGGTCTGAATCTGGAATGGTCGGCAACAATGCTGAAATTATGCACAAATGAACCATTCAACATATCTGGGTTAAATATTCTACAGCATGGTGGACAACGTTGACCAGACTACACAGGTGATGTACCCAAGATTCGTGCAACTACTTATCAATGATCAACATCCTAAGCTTCCCAGAAGCGAAGACAAATACAAAATCCAGCTCCTAACAGGAAGACAAACAATTGAGCTGATGGCAAAGGAGTGGGTTATTTGGTATCGTTGGATGTACAGAGAAGAAAGATACCCCTTAGTGCTTGAAGCATACAAGAAGTACAGAAAGAGCGTAAGGGAAGCCAAAGCTAAACAAAGAAACGAAGAACAAGATGTTGAAGAAGATCCCCAACAGGTTGCAAAATGCAAAGATAAGCGAAAGAAAGTTGTTGAAGAGGGGGGGTCGAAGAAAACCAAAAAGGCTCACCAAAACCTTGAAAGAATCTTGGGGGATAATATACGAGACAGATCAAACAGGGAGGATATCGTTATGAAATGCCCTCCAAGTTTGTTGAGTGGAGGGCTCGAGGAGGATGTGTTATATGAAACTGATGGAGGAGAAGAGGTTTCCCCAGAACACCCCGAATGGTTCAGAAAGAACGCCAGAAACTTCCAGACTTCTATTAAGCCGTAACTATTGAAAAGACAGAAGTGACCAACAAAATCATTAAATGGAAGTACTGTGATTTGAAGGGAATGTTCATCATGAAAAGAAAGGCGGGGTGATTCAGTACTTCGAACTGGTCTTGACATGCAAACTTTACCTACGTGGGATGCTCGTGAGCTGGGAATGCTAGAGATGATAAATCCAACACACAACAACATCGGGATAGATTTCGAAAGACTCCTGCTATGTGAATGTATAAGAGGTTTCACTATTTTCAAGCCTAGAAGACCAAGGCGAAGAGTGTCGAAAACAGCAAAGACCCAATCACAGGTAAAGGAAAAGTGACATGGCTCATCGATCCAGCTAAAGTCGTCACCTGAGTGAAGATACCTCTAGAGCAGCCAATTATGGTTACAACTTTCAAGAAATGGTTTTACGATAGTAAAACTAGCGAGGCTGTTATCAGATTAAACAATAATAAAGACATCAGAATCTTTGATCCAATGGATCTGTTTATGTTTTGCTTATCTGACTTAAACATTCTTTATGGACAAAAATTCACGTGGGAGCAGGAAATGAATACCTCGAGGAAGGAATGCTCTTCCAAAGAGCTATGGAAAAAGCTACAAAAAAAGTCTGAGTTGATGGAGATCTTTTTGAAGAACAAAAGGAGCATGAAGAAGCTCGAAAGAAGAAAGAAACTAAAAGAAAACCCAGCCAAACGTCAATCACCTGCTCCAAAAGAGAAGGATCTTTCATCTGAATCAGAAATTTAAGTGATACCACCTCCGACTTCATCCACATATGAAGTCACTATGGAGGATCCATCAACAACAAGTGAAGCTGCTATTAGTCAAACACCACCACCAAAGGATGCTAAAGAAGCAACAACAAGACCTGAAGCTCAAGACAAAGACTAAGACTCTCAAGTACGCAACGGTTTAGGGGGATATTGTTAGAACAATTTTGAGACCGTTGGTACTTGAGTTTAATAGTTTAGGGCTTATTTGTAATAGTTTAAAAGTTAAGAGGGGCTAAAATTGGAATTCTTGCAAACTGTCTCATCAGGGATGACGTAATTAATGTCCCAGCGTAATTATAATTACGCTGGGTAATCAGTGTCTATATAAACGGTGCACCAACAACCTAGTATTCCAAGTTTCTTGGACTAGGGTGTTATTTTGTGATATTTAAGCGTGTTCATCTGATTTCTTGTACTTAATCCGATATCCAGGCTCTTTGATTGTGTTATACATTATGGGATTCCTAATCAACAACGGTTGTTTCATCCTTAGTCAAGATTCTTCATCTTCTACTTGTATTTCTTACTTTCATCACTCAAACACCTATAGGTGTTTGTGTGGTTGTCAATCATTATCACTATGATCCAAAGTGTTGATGCACGAATGTCTGTTAACTTCGTCTTTATTGAGTCTTGTAATGTATTAGATAGATCAGGGCACGGAAATCGAGAAACAGTATTTTAGGGTAATTCCGCACGAAATTACACTTGTGTAATTTCGCACGGAATTAAAGAATCTCACACGAAATTAGTTGTTTCACACAGAATTAGTAATTCCGCATGAACAATGTAATTCCGCTTGAGATAGTTTCGTGCGGAATTAACCACCCTACAAATACTGATGTTGTCTGATCATTTGATACGGAGTTAGACCATTGTATCTGAGCCGAGGTGCTGCCGAATTGTTATCAGAATTGATCAATAAGAAGATAATTAGAAAGGAACAAGTTGTTTTACATCAATTACATTGATTCCGCCTTTGTTTTTGATGATGAACTACTCAGATTGACTCGTTAGGGTCACACGACGATTCAACAAGTGGTATCAGAGCTCAGGACGAGGAGTTTATACCAATTCAGCTTGATTTCATCGGATTGTCTCACTTCTACTCATTCTTTTCTGATTTGAACAAGTTTGAACGGACAAAATGGCCTGATTCTCACATGTATCATGCGGAACACACTTTTAACTAATCCTTGAAAGTATTGGACTTAAAATTGATCTAAAAGTAGTCAAATTGTTAATTCCGCTTGAAAACAGATTCAAAAATAATAACGTCATCATAATCCCGTTTGAACAGATATCTTAATTCCGCACGGAATTAACTATATTGTGCTTAATTTCGCTTGAAAAGTCACACGGAATCAAATTCCATTTGAAGTGTTGAAACGAAATTACTAATTCCGCTTCTAGTACCTAATTCCGTTTCAATTGGGATAATTTCAGCAACATATCTTTCAATTTGATTTTCTTCCAAGTTCTCATAATCATCTCTCCCCAAATCAAAGGAACATATCTTTCATTTGAAGTGTTGAAACGAAATTACTAATTCCGCTTCTCGTTGCAGGAAAGATAGGCAACACCAACCTAACAAAGGAAGATTACGATCAAATCGACCCTGAGGAGATGGAGTTGATTGATATAAGGTGGTGTATGGCTAGTGCAGTGAGAAGAGCGCAGCGATTCATGGAGATTACTGGAAGACAGTCTATTGGTGGACCTTCTACCAAGTTAGGCTTTGACAAGTCAAAAG
The DNA here is from genome assembly GCF_002127325.2 of Helianthus annuus. NCBI lineage: Eukaryota > Viridiplantae > Streptophyta > Magnoliopsida > Asterales > Asteraceae > Helianthus > Helianthus annuus. The sequence goes on along the minus strand of NC_035440.2, from coordinate 64,912,228 downwards.
TGACATGCCTTAAATGTAAACAGAAAGGTCACTTTAAGCGTGAGAAAGAAATGCTTACACTGATGATACTGCAAATCCTTTTCAAGAGGATTATTACAAAAGGGCAATTTATCATCAGAATAAAGCAGAACCTCCTAGGATGAAGCAGATAGAGGGGGCACCCAAAGAGAAATCCAGAGCAGTTGCAGTTTTTCATGACGATGAAGGTTATGATTGGAGTGAAGTTTTGCCTGAGGAAGATGCAATTGGTTATGCCTTCACAGCAGCAAAGATTGTTCCGTTTAAAGATAAAAGATCTGAAGAAGTGAAGTATGTGAACAGGAAGGAAATAACTCGAGTCATGAAAAGCAAAATCTGTCGTATATGGATGGAAGCAAAGAAAGCAAGGCGATGGGATCCTGGTAGAGAATGTTATCTTGATCTAAATGGGAACATAGCTATGGATCCAGATACTGTTGATATTGAAGTTCTCACCAAACAACTTGCTGATGAAGAAGAAGCCAGACAGAGAGAATGGTGGGGAGGAGGAGAATCTGATGAGAAAGAGAAAGAGACAGCAAAAGAACTGCAGCCAAAGAAGATTGATGATGGTTATTGATACATCACAAGAATTCACTGTTGAAAACTTGAAGAAGATGGCTGACAAGGTTCTAGCTGCAAAAAAACTAGAGGTAGTTTATGGTTCTGGAACTGAGTCCAAAAACAAGGTCAGTTCAAATGATACGTATGTGTCAGGTAAGAATGTTAAATCTGAGAACAACTGCAAAAATTGCATGAAAGAGTGCAAAGTGTTTAGTACAGTTGCTTACCTTAGTGGTAAGAAGGTTGAAGAACTGACTGGTAGAGTCAGAAGTGTTGAAGATCAGATCTTAAACCGTGATAAGTTGTTAAATGCTTCAAACGACAAATTAAAAGAATTAACTGAGAAAATCGAAAATGATAAAAATGACGTAGAAAGAATTAGGAATGAAAATGAAAAATTGATTCTTGAAAAACGTCAAATCTCAGAAAATTTTGAGAAGCTGAAACGTACGGTTAAAGATTATGATGAACGAAATGGTAAGACAGATAAAGAAAATCTTCAACTGATCGGTGTTCTTAGAGTTAAGGAAGAGTTAATCAACCAGCAACTGGATGAAATTGCAAAGTTGAAGCTTCAATTTCAAGAAGCTAAAATTGAAAATGAACGTATCCAGTTGAAACTGAACAGTTACAACTCCGCAAGCTTTGTTTTACAACACATTGTTCCCAAACCCATCGGGAAAAACAAAGCAGGCGAAGATGTCTTTTCAGATGGAACAGGGGTGGGGTATCATCAAGTTCCACCACCAGTTTTAAACAATTATTCAAAGAAACAATCAGGGTTGGTTAATGATGAAGATGATCATAAAGTGAAACTTCCAGACACAATTGATGTCACATTCACTTCATCTTCCGATGAAGATAGTGTCCAATCTGAAGTTGTGAAAAGTGTGGTTGAAAAAGTTTTGAAGCCTGAAAGTGACACTACTGAGGAAGATGAATGTTTCTTGGACAAATACATTCCGAAACCAAAAACCAAAAATAACTTAAATGAAGAACCTACTCTTGTCATGTACAAGATGTCGGGATCGGATAAGTTGTATTCGGATTCTGAGTTTCCACTGGAGAATGTTAATGTTGCTAAATTGACAAACGTGTTCAAATTGATTGAAGTTGATCTGTCTGAGCTAAAAAGTTTAAATCAGACAAAGAGGCAAATGAATTTTGAAAAAGATAAAGCTTACTACAAGAAGCCTGTTATTCCACCACGGTTTTATAACAATAAACAAAACAAATGGTCAGGTGGATATCAGGGTGGTAAGAATTATCAGAACAAGAATGTTCAAAACAGAAGGTTTGCTGAGAAGAAAATGTTTGTGAAACGTTCAAGTTCGAGTTCACTTTCTGATGAAGAATCTAAAATCTTTTCAAAATCAAACAAAGAGTTCTTTGAGAAGAAGGCCTCACAGCCTCAGTCTGAAGGCACAAGTCGGGTAGTTGACACCCGAACATGCTTCAAATGCAATCAAGTTGGACATATTGCACGAAAGTGTATCAACTTGAAGCCTAAGACTGAAGTTGTTGCGATTCAGAAAAGGAAAGTTGATGGGAAAGGAAAAGCTCCAATGATTGTTGAGAAAAAGGTTTTGAAAAATGACAACACCAAAATCAAAACTGAACCTGTTAAAATGTGGTAACTAAAATTGACAAGTTTTACAAACGGGTTGCATTATCTCAACAAACATGGAAGCCAAAAGTTGTTGAAAAGAAAACAAGTTCTCCAAAATCAAAGGTTTCAGAGTCAGAAAAACAATCATCTTCTACTACACCAGTAAAGATGAATGTTCCTTTGGATTACTATGTGAAACTTGAGAAAGAAATGCAAAAGTCTGAGAAGAAAGATGATCCAAAGAAAGACCAACCATCTGGTCAACCTCAGAAAGATGAGTTTTTCTTATACAAAGAGGTTGAGGTTGGGTCTGAAGAAAGCTTGAAGATCAATGATAAGAATTTTTCACCATTGATCACCAAAAGATCTGTTCTTGATGTCCAGTTACATGAGTCGATAGAGGCTTGGGTGACATCAAAATCTAACTAAATGTTTTTGAATTGTGCAGGAGCTTCCAAGATCCGTTTCGCGATGGATTATGGATAGTGGAGCTTCTCGGCACATGACAGGGAAGAAAACCCTGCTGTACGATGTTCGTGGTTTCAATGGAGGTTATGTGGGATTCGCTGGAAATCAAGGTGGTAGAATCATTGGTGAAGGAACTTTATCCAATGGAATTGTCACGTTTGAAAGAGTTAACTACATTGCTGAGCTTGAGAATAATCTTCTAAGTATTTCTCAGATTTGTGATAGGATGTATACAACGCGCTTCACAGACAAAGAGTATTTGATCTTGAAATCATGATTTGTTGTCCTTGAAGAATGGATTATTATGAGAGCACCAAGAGTCAAAGATCTGTACTTGTTGGATATGAGCGTAGCAACTACAACCACGGGTCAGGCTCATTGTTTTATGTCTAGAGCAACAGAGAAAGAATCACAGTTGTGGCACAGAAAAATGGGTCATATACATTTGCGAAAAATGAATCACCTGGTGCACAATGATTTGGTTACTGGTGTTCATGTGAAAGGTTTTCATCTTGAGGGGGAGTGCATTAGCTGCATCAAAGGAAAGCAAAAGAAGAAATCTCACCCCGGGAATAAAGAATATTCAATCTCAAGACCTTTAGAGAGACTACATATGGATTTGTTTGGTCCAGTGAACGTCAAAAGTATTACTGGAGATCTCTATTGTCTTGTAGTCACAAACGATTATTCAAGATTTTCTTCGGTATTATTTCTGAATACGAAAGATGAGACGTTTGATTGTTTGATGACGCTTTTCAAGAAGATGAGACGTTTGATTGTTTGATGACGCTTTTCAAGAAGATGGAAAACTTGTACCAGACACGCATTAGAAGATTACGTAGTGACAATGGTACTGAGTTCAAAAATATCAAGATGGAAGAGTACTGTGATGAAAGAGGTATATTGCATGAATTTAGTGCTCCTTACACTCCGCAAGAGAATGGAGTAGCTGAGAGAAAGAACAGGACACTAATTGAAACGGCCAGGACGATGCTTGCTGATTCCAAGCTACCTGTTAACTTTTGGGCAGAAGCAATATCAGCCGCATGCTATACGCTCAACTGGGTTCTCACTGTCAAGAAATTCAACAAAACATGTTTCGAGCTGATCAATAACCGCAAGCCGAACCTGAAGTATTTAGAACCATTTGGGTCTCCCTGCACAGTTCTAGAGCCTTTTGGGAAGTTTGGTGCAAAGAGCATTGAAGGAATATTTGTGGGTTACTCAAGTCCATTACGACGAGTCTATGTTCCAAGCTTAAAGCTGATTATTGAGGCACATAATGTTGAATGTCAAGGCTATACAATTGTGACAACTCGTACTTCAGAACCTATATTTGTGTTTACTGTGACGTGTATGAACTCTATGTGATTATTTGATATGTTGATATTAATGAATAAATGCTACATGTTATGCGAATGTATGTGAATATGTATACTTGTCACGCAAGCCTTTAGGGCCGCACACTTCATCTCTCGTTACATCTCTTTCTCGGCCCACTCTATGCTTGACTCGAGACCAAATGGCAACCCGTGTTAAGGGTTTGGCCCACTCCAATTACACGCATAACACTAGGAGTAGGGGTATACTCCTCATACTTGCAAAACACTTTACACATACACAAAACCTAGGAGCTCTTTCTCTCTCTCTCGTGAAGCCGACGGCAACCTCCCAACTCTCGAAGATCCTTGTGTTCGGATCATCCTCGCTAAACACTCTAATCCGGTTGGTGTTTATGGTTGGTTGCTTTATACATGATGTTGTGATTATTATACATGCTCTACATGATAAAAGTGTTATAAATTGTTAATGTTGATGTGCTTGAAAACGGCTCATGTATGTATAAATCGGATAGTGTTTGTATAACTCGAACGTATTGAAAAACATGATTACAGAATTGATGTACACATAAACTAGGGTGCATGCTAGTTTAGAATCGGTTGGTTCAAGGATCGGATTGTATGTTCGTATGATGATTTGGTTGATGGGTATTGCTTAGATCATGATTAGGGTTGATAAATGATTATGATTTGCTGTTTTGATTTCGTTTGAAACTGTTGATTGATCTGATTATGAAACTGCCTAAACTGTTAGCAATTGTTACGGAAATCATGAGCTGCAATTAAGGAAATCTGTTACACACGCTTAGTCTCGACACAGATTGCGAGTCGAGAACTCCTAGTCTCGACTCGAGACCACAACACCGACAAAAACAGCACAACCCGAGACCACGGTTGCGGGTCCGGTTGCGACTCGAGACCGTGTAGTCTCAACTAGTACATGATGACCCGAGACCTCCTTGTTGCGACTCGAGACCTTGAGGCCGGCACAACTCGAGTCCGCCTAGTCTCGACTCGAGATCTCTAGTCTCGACTCGAGACCACGAACACGTGCACACTGTTTTGGACTTTGCACACTGTTACGAGCCCAACCATTTGGGCCGCATACTTGGACTTGTTTACGTGATTGTTCTATTGATGAACTGCCTTAATTATACGTGCATGCTATGATCGTTACTTGTGTACAATACGTGTAGAACATACGTGCACTACTTGAATAAGAACCTAACTTGTATGGTAACCATGGTAGGATGTGGTTGACCACCATATAGCTTAATTGAACTTTGCTGTGTATCTGCCGAGCAAACAAAGATGAGTTCACACCATTACCAAGGCATGGGATTCCCGGTGGGTAGGGAATGGGGTTGAAGGAAAAGGATTGATGACTTATTTGGATTACACTGTTACTAGACTATCTACCATCGTCCTCGGTCGCGAAGGATCCTTACATAAAACCTACGTAATACTTGTGCTTACCACTGTCCTCAAGGTTCGAGGGACACTTACGTAAAACCAACGTAAACTCATACCTACTACTGTCCGAGGGTTATGAAGGACACCTACGTAAAACCTACGTAAAACCCCGCGTACCACTGTCCTCGGGATAAGAAGGACACTTACGTAAAACCTACGTAAACCTCGTACGTACTACTGTTCTCGGGTTAAGAAGAACACTATGGTTACCAATAGTCTAGTGTATATACGAATGTGGGAAGCCCCCACCAATAGAACGTACTACATACGAATGTGGGAAGCCCCCACCAATAGAATATACTACCGGCCCAGTAGAGCCACCTGTTACGATATGAACTTACTATTACGAACTTACTTACTGTGAACTCGCTCAACTAGTTGTTGACTCTCTGTTACATGCCTTGCAGGACCATAGGTACTAAGGGAGCTTGCACGGGAGGCGCGATCGTTGTGGGCACATGGACTGTTGAGTTCCATGTTAAACATTTACTTTATGAGAACATGATACTTATGATGGGTTTTTACTTTAATGCTTCCGCTACACAATTGATCATGTTTGGTTTTGAGAACACCTTTCGTATTGATGAATGACTTTTACTATTTAATTATATGTTCAATATGATTGGTGGCTTGATCCTGGTCATGTCACGCCTCCAAGCGGTGGTACTCCGCGTGTGGCTTTTGGGGGGTGTGACAGATTGGTATCAGAGCCATTGGTTATAGAGAACTCGGTTTTAATAAGGGAAAAACGTTTTTATTAAAACCAGACTATAACCAGAACAGTGTTCAACGATCCACAACGACGCCTCGCTCCACGTGCAAGACTCAACATTCTAGGTAATATGGTATATGTTATATTGCCTACTTGCTAGATTACATAGAACTTTGCTCGTAATATGCTTAGATACACATGACACTGTTGCTTGAGAACACTTGTGTGCTTACTCTTTTCTGTCATCGCACTTTTCGCGAACTTCTCTCACTATGATACCTTTACTATGAAGATCATGTCTGGACGCGTTAACATGACTCAAGCCCAGTTGACGGCTCTCATTAACGAACAAGTTGCTACGGCACTTGCAGCTGCACACGCAGGAGGTATACCCTGCAGACGTATCTCACACTAGGGTCTTTAGATCCTACACTTTTAGACCAACTCTTGTGTTTAACTTTGTCCTATTCGTACACAATAGGTCAACACGCACCGCAAACAGTTTGCACTTTCAAGAACTTCATGGACTGTCGTCCAAGCACCTTTAGTGGCACAGAAGGAGCGGTTGGACTCCTCCACTGGTTTGAGAAGCTCGAGTCGGTATTTGAGATGTGTGAATGCCCTGAGGCTCGCAGGGTGAAGTACGCCACTGGTACTTTGGAAGGAATTGCGCTGACTTGGTGGAACGCGCAAGTTCAGATTCTAGGGCTGGCTGCTGCTAACGCCACCCCTTGGAACGATTTTAAGGAACTGATCAAGCGAGAATACTGCACGCGTGATGACATCCACAAGTTGGAAGTGGAGCTTTATCACCTGAAGATGACAGGATCGGAAATCGAGGCTTATACGAAACGGTCGAACGAACTGGCCATCTTGTGTCCAACCATGGTGGACCCTCCAATCAAGCGCATTGAGTTATATCTCAAGGGTCTAGCGCCAGAAATCCAGAGCCACGTGACATCGGCTAACCTCGATAATGTCCAGGATATTCAGCGACTTGCTAATCGCCTCACGGATCAGGCAGTGGAACAAGACAGGCTACCTAAACGTATCGGCGCTACTACTATCACTACTACTTCTGCTACTCCTACTACTCCCAGTGACAACAAGAGAAAATGGGAGGGGGATTCCAGCAAGGGTTCAGCTACAGTTCAGTCTCAGGTTCAGCAGCAAAAGACTGACCATTATCAGAGTCCTAGTCAACAGTCGTCTGGTAGTCGCGGGCAGAGAGCTTATCGCGGAAATCACCCCAGGTGCAACAACTGTAATAGACACCACAGTGGCCAGTGCAACAAGGGTCGTTGCCAGAGGTGTCTCAAGATGGGTCATGAGGCCAAGGATTGTAGGAGCCCACGGCCTGCGAATCAGAATCAGCAGCAACAGCAAGCACAACAGAATCCGCAACAGGGCAACAAGGGATGCTTCCATTGTGGCGCGGAAGGTCACTTCAAAAGGCACTGCCCTCAATTAAACCGAAACCAGAACAACAACAACAATAATAACCAAGGCAACGGAAACAACAACGGTGGGAACAACAACGGCAACGAAGCTAGGGGACGTGCATTTGTGCTGGGGCAGGGTGATGCCAGGAATGATCCCAACGTGGTTATGGGTAAGTTTCTTCTCGACGACTTTTATGTTACTGTTTTGTTTGATTCGGGTGCGGATACAAGTTATATGTCATTGAAAGTTAGCCAAATGTTAAAACGTGCACCAACCCCCTTAAACACCAAACATGTCGTAGAGTTAGCAAATGGTAAGAGTTTAGAGGCCACGCACATAGTTCAGGGTTGTAATCTTATCCTCGCTGGTCAGACTTTCTCCATCGATCTTATTCCCATAGTTTTGGGTAGTTTCGACATCGTCATTGGTATGGACTGGTTATCCCAACATCACGCAGAGATCTTGTGCAAAGAGAAGATTGTTCGTATCCCTCGTTCTGGCCAGGAACCTCTCGAATTCAAGGCGACAAGAGTGGTGCAGTGGTTGGCATCATCTCTTTTCTAAAGGCTCAGAAGTGTTTGTGTAAGGGCCACACTGCCATTTTGGCACTTCTTACTGATGCATCAGCAAAGGAAAAGAAATTAGAAGACATTCCAGTAGTTCGCGACTTTCCTCAAGTGTTTCCAGAGGAATTACCTGGTCTACCGCCTCATCGCCAGGTCGAGTTTCAAATCGAGCTAGCACCAGGAGCAGCACCGATAGCATGTGCACCATATCGCTTAGCTCCATCAGAGCTGGAAGAACTCTCTACACAGCTACAAGATCTCTTGGATAAGGGCTTTATTCGTCCAAGCTCTTCGCCTTGGGGAGCTCCAGTACTATTTGTGAAGAAGAAGGATGGTACCTTCTGTATGTGCATTGATTACCGTGAACTGAACAAGGTGACGGTGAAGAACCGTTATCCTCTTCCACGTGTTGATGATTTATTCGACCAGTTGCAAGGGTCGAGCTACTACTCCAAGATAGACTTGAGGTCAGGTTACCATCGGCTGAGAGTCCGGGATGAGGACGTCTCCAAAACAGCATTCAGAACTCGTTACAGCCACTACGAGTTTCTAGTCATGCCATTTGGGCTAACGAACGCACCGGCAGTCTTCATGGATCTTATGAACAGGGTGTGCAAACCCTACCTAGACAAGTTTGTGATTGTATTCATCGACGACATCCTGATCTACTCCAAGAGTCAGGAGGAACACGAGCAGCATCTACGACTTATCTTGGAACTTCTTCGAAAGGAACAACTGTACGCCAAGTTTTCAAAATGCGACTTCTGGCTTCGTGAAGTCCACTTTCTAGGCCACGTGGTAAACAAGGATGGGATCCATGTCGATCCATCCAAGGTAGATTCGATCAGAAACTGGCCTGCACCGCGTACACCAACGGAAATACGCCAATTCTTGGGTTTGGCGGGTTATTAGAGACGATTCATTAAAGATTTCTCAAAAATTGCACAGCCGCTTACACTACTGACACAGAAGGGTGTCACCTATCGTTGGGGTAATACTCAGGAAACCGCTTTCCATCACTTAAAGGATAGACTTTGCAGTGCACCTATCCTCTCATTGCCGGAGGGCACAGACGATTTCGTGGTTTATTGTGACGCATCGATACAGGGGCTTGGTTGTGTATTGATGCAACGAGATAAAGTTATTGCTTATGCTTCGCGCCAACTCAAAGTTCACGAACGGAACTACACGACGCACGATTTAGAGCTGGGAGCTGTTGTCTTCGCGCTCAAGATATGGCGACACTACCTGTACGGTACCAATTGCACTATCTACACCGATCACAGGAGTCTCAAGCATATCTTCAACCAGAAGGAATTGAACATGCGTCAACGTCGATGGGTTGAACTACTGAACGATTACGAATGTGCCATCAAGTACCATCCAGGCAAAGCCAACGTTGTGGCTGACACTCTCAGTCGAAAGGACGTTCTACCTAGACGCGTATGAGCTTTACAGCTCACTATTCAATCCAGTCTTCCTGTACAGATACGAGATGCTTAGATAGAAGCATTGAAACCAGAAAACGTCAGGGCTGAAGCCCTACGCGGCTCAAGGCAACGATTAGAACAGAAGGAAGACGGCGCCTACTATGTAACGGGGCGTATTTGGATCCCACTATATGGCGGTTTACGAGAACTTGTGATGGATGAAGCACACAAGACTCGCTACTCGGTACATCCTGGTTCGGATAAGATGTACCACGATATCAGGACGACGTATTGGTGGCCTAGTATGAAGGCCCACATTGCAACTTATGTCGGAAAATGTTTGACCTGTTGATGTGTGTTAGTGTGTATATAATTTTGATGTATATTTAAGCCCTTTTTACACTTTTAGCCAAGTTTTAAATTTATAAAACACGATACTCACTAACACTAAACACACATATGGGCAAGTGCACCCATCGTGGACGTAGTATAGTGTTGGTAAGATACCGAGGTCGTCCAAGGACACAAGAGCTTTTAATACCGGTTTATCCTCAACGTCTAATCAAATCAAAAAGTTAGAAAAATGTTTTAAACTAAGAAAAATAAAAACTAACTAAATGCTGAAAATAAAAATAAAATAAAAACAGATAGACAAGATGAATCACTTGGATCCGACACGTGTATTAGTATAACCTTTGATTATTTTTGCACTTTTGCACTTGTTTAAGAGATTATCTTAGTTATTGTAGTAGGCCCCTCTTTTGAAGGTGACGTTACCCTCAACCCAGTAGTTTGAGTCAGCAAGGATACAATCCTAAAGGGTCGGATTATTGAAAGATAATGAATTAAGTTATTAATGCAAATTGTGGTAGGCCCCGCTTCTTGCGGTGACGTTACCCTCGGCTAAGTAGTCTGAGTCAGCAGGGATACAGTCCTAAATAACCGGGTTATAGTATTAATAGTAGTTAACTTATGAGGGGGTCAAAGAGTTTGGATCCCCGCCATCCAATACCTATGGGCATTGAAGGAGATCCTACTAAATTTGACCCAGGTCCCAAGCAGGACCTCTAAACGCTGAACAAGGGCAAGACCCTTACCAAACCGTTCCCTTAACCCCCGACCAGGTAGCCAACATACCTCCATATAGACCGTGGAGATATGAATGGTGAAAATCTTTTATTTTATATAGACAGTAAAATAACGCCAAGACACCACGGACAAACGATAAGGAAAGATCACCTTCAACATAAGTAACTAGTTATTAAAGTCATTAATACAAAACCAAATAAAAAGTGCAAAAGATTAAAAATAAAAAGTATTATACTAAACACTTGTCTTCACCAAGTGATGTAAGAGACTTAGGCTGTGACAACTCGAAATTTCCAAGATTCTATTTTGTATTTATTGCGCGTTCATGTATTGATTAGTCGTGTATTTGCACAATTGATTGCCATGGGATTATATATGTTTTGATTATTGGATTGTGCATAGTTGTTTGTTATTTGTGAAATTGGTAAATATATGAACTTGGTGGTGAAACTAGGTAATGGTTATGAGATGGTGTGCATGTGTAAAATTTAATACTTAGGGGTGTAGATGGTAATTAGTGAAATCCTAGATACTTAACCCTAATCTCATTTCACTAATCACTTTCTCAAAAACCAAAGCACGTACATTCAATTTCTCTAGCAATCATCATCACCAAATCATTGGCAAGACATCACAAGATTTATTTCTCTTCTCCTCTAGGATCAACACAAGGTAATTGTTAATGATTGTTTATTGACTGATGGATTGTTATCAATGTATGGTTCTTGTAATTCTTGAAAAACCCTAGTTATAATATGAGGGTTCTGTGTTTTTAATTGATGTTGATAATTGTGATTATGATGATGATTAGTGCATACTCGGTAGATTATTCTCGTGTCAATGGTTGTTGTTGATTGGCAATTGATGATTTGTTATGCTTCTGCCGTCAACACATATGAATTAGGGTTTTGAGATAGTTTGAACAATAGAAACGTAACTGCTTGAATCACAAGATCGTAGGATGGAAGTTGTTGCCTGAGTTTCTGTGCATAGTGAATGTCTGAGTTTAATGATTAACATACGTCTGGGTTTATAATGAAAACATCAAGTGCCCGAGTTTATTTATAAATCATGCATGTCTGAGTTTTTATGTTAATATATGCTAGATCCGAGTTTGTTTGTGGTGTTATAGTCCGACCTTTAATAATTTAGAAGGTCCGAGTTTAATATGCTTATCCATGTCCGAATTTAATATGCTCACATATGTCCGAGATTATTGACCAACTTATGACTGAGTTTAATGGATTTCCTTATGACCGAGTTAATAGATCACTTGTGGACCGAGTATAATGATGATGTGTTGTCCGAATGTTATAAGCTGACCTCTGTCCGAGTTTATTGAAGTTGTTTGGGCCGAGTTTATTGAATTCCCTTTGGACCGAGTATATTAAGTTAATGTGTCCGAGTTTATTGATTCTTATATGTCCGAGTATATTGATCAAACATGTGTCTGAGTTTATTGATTAACACATGACCGAGTTTGTATGCTTGTTAACATGATCCGAGTTTATTAAAATCATGTAAGGCCCGAGTTTGAGAAACTCACTTGGTCCGAGTTTCTTGCATGGACTATGTCTGAGTTTGTTAGTTAAACCCTGGTCCGAGTTTCTCACCCCACACTCTAGTCGGACCTTGAAATAAGATGTGATCCGAGTTTAACTCATGAGTAGTCCGACTTTCTTTGTTGAGCCTTGCCTGAACGTGTTAACATTTGAGTTTTACCATCTGTGTACTGTGTGATACAATAACAGCATGTACTATGTTCTGTTCTGCATGATATGATACCTATGTTGCTGTAATTGTGGTATATTATCGTGTTTATGTGCAAACCATGTTAGTTGAGTATGTAATCGATTATCATACACAGTTGATTGAACGCCAAGACTTGTAAACCCTAATTGATAATTTGATGCAAACACTTACATCGTATCATGTGCAACACATCCTAGGTCGTGTGTTACGGACTTAGAGATTTATAAACCCTAGAAGCAATAACATACCGAGCAAACCAAGGTGAGTTCACACAGCCAAGGCATGGGGTTCCCAGGGTGGGAATGGGATTGGATTACTTTGTTGTACATACTCAGTTGATAGATCTTAACGATAAAAACACGACTAGACTAGTAACACTTATTGAACTGATCTTCGCACACCTGCCAAGGGTTGGCCGCGATATTATGACTGACTTCGCACACCTGCCTTTGGAAGGCCGCGAACTGAATTTGCTAATCTTCGCACACCTGCCTGGTAGGCCGCGATACAGGTAAACCTAGTCTAGAATACTCGGGATGAACTTCCCCTAATATCTTCGCATACCTGCCTGGGAGGCCGCGATGGAAACTGATACGATACATGACATAACGAACGAACATACTACTACTCACACTATACTATTACTGAACTGTTAACTGTGAACTCGCTCAACTAGTTGTTGATCCTCTGTTACATGCCTTGCAGGTCGTTAGATACTTATGGAGCTTGCACAGGGAGGAGCAGGTCGTTGTGGAGCATGGATTGTGTTTTAAAACTTATTGAACTTATGTTACACATTTGGGCTTTCGTACTTATGCTTCCGCTATACTCTGAAACTATGATTATGTTTTGAACACCTATCGTATTGAATGATTGGTCTACATTTATTACATTTGATATTAATTACATGTTCGATATGATTGGTGGCTTGATCCTGGTCAGTCACGCTCCCAAGCGGTGATACTCCGCAGGTGGATTTTGGGGGTGTGACAGATTGGTATCAGAGCCATTGGTTATAGAGAACTTGGTTTTAATATGGGAAAAACGTTTTTATTAAAACCAGACTATAACCAGAACAGTGCTCTCAATGATCCACAACGACGCTTCGCTCCACGTGCAAGACTCGACATACTAGGTAATAAGGTTTATGTTTATTGCCTACAAACTAGAATTGCATAGAACTTTGCTCGTAGTATGCTTACATTACTTTGCTCACTACTTGTTATTGCTTGAGAACACTTACGTACTTACACTCTTTTGTCATCGCACTATTCGCGAACCTTTCTCACTTATGTTGCCTTTGATGTCAAGATCAATGGCCGGACGAATTAACATGACTCAAGCCCAGCTAGAGGCTCTCGTTCAAGCTCAAGTTGTTGCGGCACTTGCAGCTGCTCAAGCAGGTAGTATACCCTGCAGTATAGACACACACTAGGATCTCTAGGTCCTACATTAACTCTCGTATTTAACTCTGTCCTATTCGTACACAATAGGTCAAAACGCGCAGCAGCCTGTCTGCACTTTCAAGAACTTCATGGACTGTCGTCCAAGCTCATTCAGTGGCACCGAGGGGGCAGTGGGACTCCTCCATTGGTTTGAGAAGCTAGAATCCGTGTTTGAAATGTGTGAATGCCCTGAGGCTCGCAGGGTCAAGTACGCCACTGGCACTTTGGAAGGAATCGCGTTGACTTGGTGGAACGCCCAAGTTCAGATCTTAGGGTTGGCAGCTGCTAACGCCACACCCTGGAATGATTTCAAGGAATTGATCAAAAGGGAATACTGCACTCGTGAAGACATTCACAAGCTGGAAGATGAACTGTATCACTTGAAAATGACTGGGTCAGAAATCGAGGCTTATACCAAGAGGTCGAACGAGTTGGCTGTGTTGTGTCCAACTATGGTGGACCCTCCATACAAGCGCATTGAGTTGTATCTCAAGGGGTTAGCGCCAGAGATCCAGAGCCATGTGACATCGGCTAATCTTGATAATATCCAGGCCATTCAGCGCCTTGCTCATCGTATTACAGATCAGGCAGTGGACCAGAACAGGCTGCCAAAACGTGTCAAGGCTACCACTACTGCTGTCACTACTTCTGCTACTCCCAGTGACAACAAGAGGAAATGGGAGGGAGATTCCAGCAAGGGATCAGTTTCTGTTCAGTCTCAGCAGCGCAAGACAAATGACTACCAGAATTCGAGTCAGCAATCATCTGGCAGTCAGGGGCAGGGTGGATATCGGGGAATTCACCCACTGTGTAATAAGTGCAACAGACACCACAGCGGAAGATGTCGCAGGGAACGTTGTCAAAGATGCCTCAAGATGGGTCATGAGGCTAAGGATTGTAGAAGCTCACGGCCAGCAAATCAGAACCAGCAACTCCCACCGCCAGCTCCACAGAACCAGCAGCAGCAACCACAGCGTGGAAACCGGGGATGTTTCCAGTGTGGGGCAGAAGGTCATTACAAACGCGATTGTCCTCAGTTGAACCAGAATCAGAACCACGACAATAACCAGGGCAACGGGAACAACAACAACAACGGGGGAAACAACAACAACAATGGCAACGAGGCAAGAGGACGAGTTTTCGTGTTAGGACGAGGAGATGCAATGAACGATATTTGAACTTATAACTTATTTTGGGTTTTCATTATTATGTTTCCGCTACACAAACAAAGTTTGGTTTGAACATCAATTGTATTGGATTTTAATGAATTATTTTAACTACTATGCGTTATGTTTGATATGATGGATGGTTTGATATTATTGAGCGCACCTGCCGTATTTATGGACCTTATGAACAGGGTGTGCAAACCCTATCTTGACAAGTTCGTCATTGTCTTCATCGACGACATTCTGATCTACTCCAAGAGTCCGGAGGAGCACGAGCAGCACTTACGTCTTATCTTGGAACTCCTTCGAAAGGAGCAACTGTACGCAAAGTTTTCAAAATGCGACTTCTGGCTTCGTGAAGTCCACTTCTTAGGCCATGTGGTGAACAGGAATGCGATCCATGTCGATCCATCCAAGGTAGATTCGATCGGGAACTGGCCAGCACCGCGTACACCAACAGAAATACGTCAATTTTTGGGTTTGGCGGGATACTACAGGCGGTTTATCAAAGACTTCTCCAAGATCGCGCAGCCGCTTACTATGCTGACACAGAAAGGTGTTGTTTACAGGTGGGGTAATACACAGGAAACTGCTTTCCAGTACCTGAAGGATAGACTATGCAGCGCACCTATTCTCTCATTGCCAGAGGGCACGGATGACTTCGTGGTTTATTGTGACGCATCGATACAGGGGCTTGGTTGCGTATTGATGCAGCGTGATAAAGTTATTGCCTACGCTTCGCGACAACTCAAGATTCATGAACGGAACTAC
Organism: Helianthus annuus; assembly: GCF_002127325.2. Lineage (NCBI taxonomy): Eukaryota > Viridiplantae > Streptophyta > Magnoliopsida > Asterales > Asteraceae > Helianthus > Helianthus annuus. The sequence continues at coordinate 64,896,382 of NC_035440.2, read as the reverse complement.
ACGACGCATGACTTAGAGCTGGGAGCTGTTGTTTTCGCACTTAAGATATGGCGACACTACCTGTACGGTACCAGGTGCACGATTTACACCGATCACAGGAGTCTCGAGCATATTCTTAAGCAAAAGGATTTGAATATGCGTCAACGGAGTTGGGTTGAACTTCTGAACGACTACGAATGCGCCATCAAGTATCATCCCGGCAAGGCCAATGTTGTGGCCGACGCCCTCAGTCGGAAAGACACTCTACCTAAGCGCGTGCGGGCGCTACAGCTTACTATTCAGTCCAGTCTTCCCGCACAGATACGAACTGCTCAGATGGAAGCATTAAAGCCCGAAAACGTCAAGGCTGAAGCCTTACGCGGTTCAAGGCAACGAATGGAACAAAAGGAAGACGGCGCCTACTATGTAACGGGGCGTATTTGGGTCCCACTTTATGGCGGTTTACGAGAGCTTGTGTTGGACGAAGCACCCAAGTCTCGCTACTCGGTACATCCAGGGTCGGACAAAATGTACCACGACATTAGAACTACATACTGGTGGCCTAGCATGAAGGCCCGCATTGCAACTTACGTTGGCAAATGTTTGACTTGTGCGAGCGTCAAGACAGAGTACCAGAAACCCTCAGGCCTACTTCAACAACCCAGGATACCACAGTGGAAATGGGAAGAAATTTCCATGGACTTCGTTACAGGCTTACCTAAATCCCAGCGTGGGAATGATACTATATGGGTGATCGTGGATCGACTCACCAAGTCTGCACACTTCCTGGCTATAAAAGAAACGGATAAGTTCTCCACTCTCGCAGACATTTATCTTAAAGAAGTTGTTTCGAGGCACGGGGTGCCAACCTCCATCATTTCGGATCGGGATGTACGATTCACGTCAGAACTATGGCAAGCGATACACAAATCTTTCGGCTCACGATTAGGCATGAGCACAGCATATCACCCTCAGACGGATGTGCAGTCTGAGCGCACGATACAAACTCTAGAAGACATGCTTCGGGCGTGTGTTATCGATTTCGGCAACAGCTGGGAAAAGCACCTCCCTTTGGTGGAGTTCCCATACAGTAACAGTTACCATACCAGCATACAAGCCGCTCCATTTGAGGCATTGTACAGACGTAAATGCCGGTCACCTCTCGGTTGGGCAGAGGTGGAGGATAGTTAGATTACGGGCCCAGAAATGGTAGTTGACGCTACTGAACGAATTGCACAGATACGACAACGCATGGCGGCAGCTCGCGATCGCCAGAAAAGCTACGCAGATAAGCGTAGGAAGCCATTGGAATTTCAGGTCGGGGACCGGGTTTTACTCAAAGTTTCACCCTGGAAGGGTGTGGTTAGTTTTGGTAAAGAGGCCAACTCAATCCACGGTATGTTGGACCATTCGAAATCACTGATAGAATAGGCCCAGTAGCCTACAAACTGAACCTACCAGCTGAACTCGGTGCAGTTCACAATGTATTTCACGTGTCGAATCTGAAGAAGTGTCTGTCAGATGAGACTCTCATAATTCCTTTTAAGGAACCTACTATCGACGAGCGGTTGCAGTTCGTCGAGGAACCAGTCGAAACCACGGACCGGGATGTTAAGGTCCTCAAGCACAAGAGAATCCCTCTTGTCCGAGTTCGTTGGAACTCCAAACGTGGCCCAGAGTACACCTGGGAACGCGAAGGCCAGATGACAGAAAAGTACCCCAGTTATTCGAAACCAATGCATCCACTACTGAGGCTGAAGCTACTACTACTGAATTTCGGGACGAAATTCCAAATCAACGGGGGGATGATGTGACACCCCAGGAAAACCAGTGAACAATACAACTTATCTAGCTTCCTCAGTGAGTGCGTACCAAATTTCGGGACGAAATTTCTTTTAAGTTGGGGATAATGTGACAACTCGAAATTTCCAAGATTCTATTTTGTATTTATTGCGCGTTCATGTATTGATTAGTCGTGTATTTGCACAATTGATTGCCATGGGATTATATATGTTTTGATTATTGGATTGTGCATAGTTGTTTGTTATTTGTGAAATTGGTAAATATATGAACTTGGTGGTGAAACTAGGTAATGGTTATGAGATGGTGTGCATGTGTAAAATTTAATACTTAGGGGTGTAGATGGTAATTAGTGAAATCCTAGATACTTAACCCTAATCTCATTTCACTAATCACTTTCTCAAAAACCAAAGCACGTACATTCAATTTCTCTAGCAATCATCATCACCAAATCATTGGCAAGACATCACAAGATTTATTTCTCTTCTCCTCTAGGATCAACACAAGGTAATTGTTAATGATTGTTTATTGACTGATGGATTGTTATCAATGTATGGTTCTTGTAATTCTTGAAAAACCCTAGTTATAATATGAGGGTTCTGTGTTTTTAATTGATGTTGATAATTGTGATTATGATGATGATTAGTGCATACTCGGTAGATTATTCTCGTGTCAATGGTTGTTGTTGATTGGCAATTGATGATTTGTTATGCTTCTGCCGTCAACACATATGAATTAGGGTTTTGAGATAGTTTGAACAATAGAAACGTAACTGCTTGAATCACAAGATCGTAGGATGGAAGTTGTTGCCTGAGTTTCTGTGCATAGTGAATGTCTGAGTTTAATGATTAACATACGTCTGGGTTTATAATGAAAACATCAAGTGCCCGAGTTTATTTATAAATCATGCATGTCTGAGTTTTTATGTTAATATATGCTAGATCCGAGTTTGTTTGTGGTGTTATAGTCCGACCTTTAATAATTTAGAAGGTCCGAGTTTAATATGCTTATCCATGTCCGAATTTAATATGCTCACATATGTCCGAGATTATTGACCAACTTATGACTGAGTTTAATGGATTTCCTTATGACCGAGTTAATAGATCACTTGTGGACCGAGTATAATGATGATGTGTTGTCCGAATGTTATAAGCTGACCTCTGTCCGAGTTTATTGAAGTTGTTTGGGCCGAGTTTATTGAATTCCCTTTGGACCGAGTATATTAAGTTAATGTGTCCGAGTTTATTGATTCTTATATGTCCGAGTATATTGATCAAACATGTGTCTGAGTTTATTGATTAACACATGACCGAGTTTGTATGCTTATTAACATGATCCGAGTTTATTAAAATCATGTAAGGCCCGAGTTTGAGAAACTCACTTGGTCCGAGTTTCTTGCATGGACTATGTCTGAGTTTGTTAGTTAAACCCTGGTCCGAGTTTCTCACCCCACACTCTAGTCCGACCTTGAAATAAGATGTGATCCGAGTTTAACTCATGAGTAGTCCGACTTTCTTTGTTGAGCCTTGCCTGAACGTGTTAACATTTGAGTTTTACCATCTGTGTACTGTGTGATACAATAACAGCATGTACTATGTTCTGTTCTGCATGATATGATACCTATGTTGCTGTAATTGTGGTATATTATCGTGTTTATGTGCAAACCATGTTAGTTGAGTATGTAATCGATTATCATACACAGTTGATTGAACGCCAAGACTTGTAAACCCTAATTGATAATTTGATGCAAACACTTACATCGTATCATGTGCAACACATCCTAGGTCGTGTGTTACGGACTTAGAGATTTATAAACCCTAGAAGCAATAACATACCGAGCAAACCAAGGTGAGTTCACACAGCCAAGGCATGGGGTTCCCAGGGTGGGAATGGGATTGGATTACTTTGTTGTACATACTCAGTTGATAGATCTTAACGATAAAAACACGACTAGACTAGTAACACTTATTGAACTGATCTTCGCACACCTGCCAAGGGTTGGCCGCGATATTATGACTGACTTCGCACACCTGCCTTTGGAAGGCCGCGAACTGAATTTGCTAATCTTCGCACACCTGCCTGGTAGGCCGCGATACAGGTAAACCTAGTCTAGAATACTCGGGATGAACTTCCCCTAATATCTTCGCATACCTGCCTGGGAGGCCGCGATGGAAACTGATACGATACATGACATAACGAACGAACATACTACTACTCACACTATACTATTACTGAACTGTTAACTGTGAACTCGCTCAACTAGTTGTTGATCCTCTGTTACATGCCTTGCAGGTCGTTAGATACTTATGGAGCTTGCACAGGGAGGAGCAGGTCGTTGTGGAGCATGGATGGTGTTTTAAAACTTATTGAACTTATGTTACACATTTGGGCTTTCGTACTTATGCTTCCGCTATACTCTGAAACTATGATTATGTTTTGAACACCTATCGTATTGAATGATTGGTCTACATTTATTACATTTGATATTAATTACATGTTCGATATGATTGGTGGCTTGATCCTGGTCAGTCACGCTCCCAAGCGGTGATACTCCGCAGGTGGATTTTGGGGGTGTGACAGAACATGGCCTTGATTGTCAAGAACTCTTACGATCAATCTTGGATCCCGAGACGACTCACACACTCTATGATGGACAATGGATGATGGTGGTGGATGATGGTGTTATGGTGGTGGTGGGTGGTGGATGAAGTGTGAGAGAGGTGGTGTGCCAAGGGATGAGAGAGAATGAAGCCAAGCTCCTCTATTTATAGGCTGAACAGAAGGCTGGACACGGCCCCGTGTCCGCTGGACACGGCCCCGTGCCCGCCTGACACTCTCTCTCCTCATTAATTGTAATTGCGAATTACAATTAATGCGCCTGCTGTACTTTCACCACGCCCCCGTGCTCGCTGGACACGGCCCCGTGGTGGGCAATGGAAGCTTCTACTGGTTTGTCTTTTCTGCTGCTTCCTGGGCACGCCCCCGTGTTCACTGGACACGGGGCGTGTTCAGACTCTGTTTCTTCCTTTTTGCTTTGGGAGGTGCCGTTGAGGGTCCGGGCAGTCTACTTTTGTTCCTTTTCTTGTATTTATGGTAGAATTAGTGGTCTTTTTGCTTCTTTTGTGATTTTGAGCTCATTTCATCCTGAAAATACAAAAGGAAGACAAAAACACTCTTTTTCCAACATTAGTACTAAAAAAGGGTTAGTTTTATGCCTTAATTGATGTGTTTTATATGTTGCATTTTACACACATCAAATACCCCCACACTTGAACTTTTGCTTGTCCTCAAGCAAAACTCTTTAAATGTGGCTTACACTCCCAAATGGAATAGGTAGAAGAGAAGTTTTTTAGCTTGTCCTAGAGTGTCGGGAATCCAAGGTTTTTATAGGCTTTATTTTTATTTATTTACAATCCTATTCGTTATGATTTATTTTGAACTTTTCATAAGATAAATTACTTATTTGGGCATAGCATGCCTTATTAAAATTCCATTTATATACAAGTTCACATACCTCACGGGAGATCACTCAACACTCGGCCGGAGGTGTATATTTTAGTGAATCACTCGAGAGCGGCACGGAACTTACGTCTTTCCATAGGCTTGCCAAGCAATCAATCCTCCTCCTTTTTAACTTTTTACCTTTGTAAATATCAAGAGGACTTTTTGGGTGAAGGCTTGGGTTTAAAGGTGGGTGGTTGGTTAGTGGTTAGTAAAAAGGGCGAAAATCGTAACAAGCGTCGGTTTTCGCGAAGTATCTTATTTTTAGTGACTTTTTATTTTGAAGTATTTCTCCAAACAAGCTTTTATAGCTTTTGTTTGTTTTTGACTTCATCATCATTTTTTTTTTCGTCACATAAAAAAATGAGTTTACGAAAAAGCGAACTTGTTACTAAAAAAAATAAATAAAAAGGGTTTTTGGTGGGTAAAAGGGTTTTGGGGTAATGAAATGAAAGGTTTAGGCTCAAAGGGGCTATCTAGGGGGATTTTGGGTAGGTAAAAAAAATGAAAAATAATGGTTTTGAAAGAAAAATGGTTAGTCCTAATGCCTCCATCATTTACTTACTTGGGTTTAAGTTGGTAAGGACCGGGAATGTATCGTCGTGGCAAGTTCTAGATTTGTAAGGACCAAGCGGCTATTCACACAAGAAACGAAAAATGAGCATTTAATCTAAATATGTGTATTTTTATGCTCAATAAAGGCTCAAAACTCACTTTTGTGGGAATGGGTTTTTTAATGTGACCAAGCATATATAATCAAATTTTAAACTAGACTTGTTATGCCGTTTCATAATTTTCTTATGTTGGTTCCTTTTTTTATCACGACGCTATCGGTTGTAAACTTGTAAAAATATAACCTTTTTAGATCTTGTTATTCCCAACTTAAACTAAGACAAGTAAATAAAAAAATGAAAAAGTTTTTGAAAAATTTGGGGTGTTTAGCGGTTCCAATAGAGTTTTGTGTAAGGCTTGTGTTTAGGATTTTGCAAAATTTCAAGGTTTTATCATCCCCCCCACACTTAAATTACACATTGTCCTCAATGTGTCCAAAAATAATATTTTTGGTTGATTAGAATGTATAAAAGTGTGTTAAAAAGCAAAGATTTATGTTACTGGCATCCTGGACACGGCCCCGTGTTCACCGGACACGGCCCCGTGTTCACCGGGCACGGCCCCGTGGTCAAGTGCCAGTAACAAAAAATTACAGAATTGAGACAGAAGCCTGGACACGGGGGCGTGTCCGCTGAACACGGCCCGTGTCCAGTTACCTGAACTGGGTGATTTTCTGCAGGGGTTCAGCACGGGGCCGTGTTGGTTGGGCACGGTCCGTGTTGAGCCTTCTGTGATGGAGATTTTTGTCGGGTTGCTCTGTTCTTCGTGCATGGTTCCATTTTTTCTCGTTCCCTTTTTCATCCATTACCACCATGAGTGTGTTTTATTCTGCAAAAATTAAAAGATTAAATTAAACTAAACTAAGGATAGATCCGCGGAATGCCTCCGTGGTGCGCCACGTTTATAAGGGTCCTTGGCTAGACCCGATTCCTGGTTATATATCTTCTGAGTGGAGTGCCTTGCTTCCCAAGTTACACCGTCGGAGAGCGGCATCCAAGCTTGAATCAATAACCTTCATGTAATTGACTGGGTCGTCGTCCTCTATTTTCTTCCCAACTCCGAACTTCACCTCATCGTCCCCATACTTCAAAGTCAGTGTCCCTTCATTCATGTCTACCACTGCTTGTGCTGGGGCAAGGAAGGCTCTCCCTAGGATAAGGGGGACCTCGGTGTCTTCCTCCATGTCGAGTATGACAAAGTCAACGGGATAAACGAATTTGCTTACCCTTACCAAGACATTCTCGATGACACCTTGTGGGAACTTGATTGATCGATCAGCGAGTTGTATGCTTATTTTTGTAGGGCTCGTGGTTCCCAAGCCAAGCCTTTTGAACATCGATGAGGGCATGAGGTTAATGCTAGCCCCCAAGTTGGCCAAGGCATTGCGAACGGGTGTTTCCCCTATTGAACATGGAATCGTGAAACTTCCGGGATCGATTTTCTTTTGGGGTAGTTTATTGAGTACGAGGGCAGAGCATTCTTCGCCTAAATTAACTAATTGCAAATTTTCAATTTTCTTTTTATGTGTAAGGAAGTCCCTCATAAATTTAGAGTATTTGGGCATTTGGGTTAGGACTTCGATAAAAGGAATATTGACATGCAATTGTTTTAACAGACTTTCGAATTTTGCGAATTGCTCATTGGTCTTTTGACGAATTAACCTACCGGGGTACGGAACTCGAGGAGCCTTGGTAGGCTCTGGTGATGGGGGAGAGTTCTTTTCCTGCAGATGTGTTGGCATTGTTTCTTCCGTTGGTGGAGGTACTTCTGCAGGCCCTACGGTGCGGTTTCGTAGTGTGATGAGGTGAACTTGCGCTTTTGGGTTTGTTTCGGTATTGCTAGGTAATGCGCCTTGTGGTCTCTCGGAAAAATTTTGTGCTAGTTGATTTATTTGTTTTTCTATGTTTTGAATGCTAGCTTGTTGATTCCTAAAATTAGATTCTAATTGTAGAAATCTTTCCGAGTTTTTCTTTTCAGTGTCGGAGACGAGGCGAGATATAGTATCTTCGAGCCTTTCTCGTCCACCTTGTTGTTGAGTGAAATTTTGTGACTCATTTCTTGATTGCTGAAAGTTTGTTCGTTGGGTTTGTTGGTTACTACTATTGCCGGGTTCCCTCCAACCAAGGTTTGGGTGGTTTCGCCATCCTTGGTTGTAAGTTCCCGTTGGAGGACCCGACGGCCTAGGTCTATTATCAATGTAGTTTACCATTTCTTGTTGATCGTCCGTTTCTTTCATGCAACTCCAATTTTCATGTGACCCACCACACCCTTCACAAGCCATAACCGAGACTGTTTTTGTCATTTCTAATTTTTTTTATTTTTGAAGAAAGGGCCTCGATTTGGGCTTGTAAAGAGATGCTTTCGTCGACCTTATGGACGCCCGGGGCGATAGACTTATTTCCCCGGGGAGTGTGCCATTGAAAATTGGTTTGAGCAATTTCCTCAATCTGATTATATATTTCGTGTGGGCGTCGATTACCTAAAAGTCCCCCGGAGCTAGAATCAAGTGTCTGCCTAGTGTGTGGCAACAATCCATTGTAGAAAGTGGATACTTGTTGCCATATTGCAAGGCCATGATGGGGACACTTGCGTAATAGCTCCTTGAACCTTTCCCATGTTTCATATAAGGATTCCCCGTCCTCTTGTGAGTATGTGTTAATTTCAGCCATTAATTTAGCAGTTTTAGAAGGAGGGAAATACTTATATAGAAACTTTTGGGCTAGTTCATCCCAGGTGTTTACCGATCCAGCTGGGAGGGTGTTGAGCCAAGCTTTCGCTCGGTCTTTTAGTGAGAACGGAAACATACGGAGGCGTATGGCGTCGTTTGATGCTCCATTGATCCGAAAGGTATCACATATTTCTAAGAAATTAGTTATATGTAGATGAGGATCCTCGTCCGCAAGCCCGTGGAAGGTTGCGGAGTTTTGGAGCATTTGTATCAAATGCGGTCGAAGCTCGAAGTTATTGGCTTCGACATTCGGAGCATTTATAGCGGCGCCTAGATTACCTACGGTGGGCCGTAGATAATCCATAAGGGTACGTTGGTCCGCCATTGGGGGTGGATCACCCGAAACCTTCTCTTGGTTTTTGGCTTTTAACCTTTTTCTGAGAAAGCGTTCGGGTTCTTCTAGCGGTTCTTTTATGTCTTTATTGGAACTGGAGCTCATACACTACGTGAGGATGGTGTCGGGTTCCAAGTTCTGCAATAAAAACAAAAAAGAATGTCGGTCAGAAGGTTCACCACGGCCCCGTGTTGAGCGAACACGGCCCCGTGGTCGGAAATACAGTGATTATTTTCCAGATCCCAGTTACTGGAAGTTGGACACGGCCCCGTGTTGCACCGGCACGGCCCCGTGGTCAGCCTTCTGTAACTTGAAAAACAAAAACTGCCAGTAACTTTGCTGAGCACGGCCCGTGTCCGACCAGGCACGGCCCCGTGTTGAGCTCTGCAGAAGCTAAAAATCTAAGAAAAAATCCTAAAAAATTAAAGAAAAATAAAAATATGATTAGGCCGTTGATTCCTAACTTTCTTAAAATCCTTGTGTCCCCGGCAACGGCGCCAAAAACTTGATGTGTGTTAGTGTGTATATAATTTTGATGTATATTTAAGCCCTTTTTACACTTTTAGCCAAGTTTTAAATTTATAAAACACGATACTCACTAACACTAAACACACATATTGGCAAGTGCACCCATCGTGGACGTAGTATAGTGTTGGTAAGATACTGAGGTCGTCCAAGGACACAAGAGCTTTTAATACCGGTTTATCCTCAACGTCTAATCAAATCAAAAAGTTAGAAAAATGTTTTAAACTAAGAAAAATAAAAACTAACTAAATGCTGAAAATAAAAATAAAATAAAAACAGATAGACAAGATGAATCACTTGGATCCGACACGTGTATTAGTATAACCTTTGATTATTTTTGCACTTTTGCACTTGTTTAAGAGATTATCTTAGTTATTGTAGTAGGCCCCTCTTTTGAAGGTGACGTTACCCTCAACCCAGTAGTTTGAGTCAGCAAGGATACAATCCTAAAGGGTCGGATTATTGAAAGATAATGAATTAAGTTATTAATGCAAATTGTGGTAGGCCCCGCTTCTGGCGGTGACGTTACCCTCGGCTAAGTAGTCTGAGTCAGCAGGGATACAGTCCTAAATAACCGGGTTATCGTATTAATAGTAGTTAACTTATGAGGGGCTCAAAGAGTTTGGATCCCCGCCATCCAATACCTATGGGCATTGAAGGAGATCCTACTAAATTTGACCCAGGTCCCAAGCAGGACCTCTAAACGCTGAACAAGGGAAAGACCCTTACCAAACCGTTCCCTTAACCCCCGACCAGGTAGCCAACATACCTCCATATAGACCGTGGAGATATGAATGGTGAAAATCTTTTATTTTATATAGACAGTAAAATAACGCCAAGACACCACGGACAAACGATAAGGAAAGATCACCTTCAACATAAGTAACTAGTTATTAAAGTCATTAATACAAAACCAAATAAAAAGTGCAAAAGATTAAAAATAAAAAGTATTATACTAAACACTTGTCTTCACCAAGTGATGTAAGAGACTTAGGCAAACATGGCCTTGATTGTCAAGAACTCTTACGATCAATCTTGGATCCCGAGACGACTCACACACTCTATGATGGACAATGGATGATGGTGGTGGATGATGGTGTTATGGTGGTGGTGGGTGGTGGATGAAGTGTGAGAGAGGTGGTGTGCCAAGGGATGAGAGAGAATGAAGCCAAGCTCCTCTATTTATAGGCTGAACAGAAGGCTGGACACGGCCCCGTGTCCGCTGGACACGGCCCCATGCCCGCCTGACACTCTCTCTCCTCATTAATTGTAATTGCGAATTACAATTAATGCGCCTGCTGTACTTTCACCACGCCCCCGTGCTCGCTGGACACGGCCCCGTGGTGGGCAATGGAAGCTTCTACTGGTTTGTCTTTTCTGCTGCTTCCTGGGCACGCCCCCGTGTTCGCTGGACACGGGGCGTGTTCAGACTCTGTTTCTTCCTTTTTGCTTTGGGAGGTGCCGTTGAGGGTCCGGGCAGTCTACTTTTGTTCCTTTTCTTGTATTTATGGTAGAATTAGTGGTCTTTTTGCTTCTTTTGTGATTTTGAGCTCATTTCATCCTGAAAATACAAAAGGAAGACAAAAACACTCTTTTTCCAACATTAGTACTAAAAAGGGTTAGTTTTATGCCTTAATTGATGTGTTTTATATGTTGCATTTTACACACATCACCTGTGCGAGAGTCAAGGCGGAATATCAGAAACCCTCGGGCCTACTTCAGCAACCCAAGATACCACAGTGGAAATGGGAAGAAATTTCCATGGATTTTGTTACTGGCCTGCCTAGATCCCAGCGTGGGAATGATACAATATGGGTGATCGTGGATCGACTCACAAAGTCTGCACACTTCCTGGCTATTAAGGAAACGGACAAGTTCTCCACCTTAGCAGGCATCTACTTGAAAGAAGTTGTTTCGAGGCACGGAGTGCCAACCTCTATTATTTCGGATCGGGATGCACGATTCACTTCAGAACTATGGCAAGCAATGCACAAAGCCTTTGGCTCACAGCTAGACATGAGCACAGCATATCACCCTCAGACGGATGGGCAGTCTGAGCGCACGATTCAAACCCTAGAAGACATGCTTCGGGCATGTGTTATCGATTTCGGCAACAGCTAGGAAAAACATCTCCCTTTAGTGGAATTTTCATACAATAACAGTTACCACACCAGCATTAAAGCCGCTCCATTCGAGGCATTGTACGGACGTAAATGCCGGTCACCTCTCTGTTGGGCAGAGGTGGGGAATAGTCAAATCACAGGACCAGAAATGGTAGTTGATGCTACTGAACGGATTGCTCAGATACGGCAACGCATAGCGGCGGCTCGTGACCGTCAGAAAAGTTACGCTGATAAGCGCAGGAAACCACTCGAATTCCAAGTTGGGGATCGAGTGCTACTCAAAGTTTCACCCTGGAAGGGTGTGGTTCGTTTTGGCAAACGGGGCAAGCTCAATCCGCGGTATGTCGGACCATTTGAGATCATAGAAAGAATTGGCAAGGTGGCCTACAGATTAAACCTACCAGCTGAACTCGGTGCAGTTCACAACGTTTTTCACGTGTCGAATCTGAAGAAATGTCTATCAGATGAGACCCTCATAGTTCCTTTGAAGGAGCTCACTATCGGCGAGCAGTTGCGATTCGTCGAGGAACCAGTAGAAATCACGGACCAGGATGTCAAGGTCCTCAAGAACACGAGAATCCCTCTTGTTCGAGTTCGTTGGAACTCCCATCATGGCCCAGAGTTCACCTGGGAACGCGAAGATCAGATGAAAGAGAAGTACCCCCAATTGTTCGCGAACAGTACAACCACTACTGAGGCTGAAGCTACCACGGAATTTCGGGACGAAATTCCAGATCAACGGGGGGAGGATGTGACACCCCAGGAAAACCAGTAAACGAGACAGCTTACCTAGCTCCCTCAGTGAGTACGTACCAAATTTCGGGACGAAATTTCTTTCAAGTTGGGGATAATGTGATAACTCGTACTTCAGAACCTATATTTGTGTTTACTGTGATGTGTATGAACTCTATGTGATTATTTGATATGTTGATATTAATGAATAAATGCTACATGTTATGTGAATGTATGTGAATATGTATACTTGTCACGCAAGCCTTTAGGGCCTCACACTTCATCTCTCGTTACATCTCTTTCTCGGCCCACTCTATGCTTGACTCGAGACCAAATGGCAACCCGTGTTAAGGGTTCGGCCCACTCCAATTACACGCATAACACTAGGAGTAGGGGTATACTCCTCATACTTGCAAAACACTTTACACATACACAAACCCTAGGAGCTCTTTCTCTCTCTCTCTCGTGAAGCCGACGGCAACCTCCCAACTCTCGAAGATCCTTGTGTTCGGATCATCCTCGCTACACACTCTAATCCGGTTGGTATTTATGGTTGGTTGCTTTATACATGATGTTGTGATTATTATACATGCTCTACATGATAAAAGTGTTATAAATTGTTAATGTTGATGTGCTTGAAAACGGCTCGTGTATGTATAAATCGGATAGTGTTTGTATAACTCGAACGTATTGAAAAACATGATTACAGAATTGATGTACACATAAACTAGGGTGCATGCTAGTTTAGAATCGGTTGGTTCAAGGATCCGATTGTATGTTCGTATGATGATTTGGTTGATGGGTATTGCTTAGATCATGATTAGGGTTGACAAATGATTATGATTTGCTGTTTTGATTTCGTTTGAAACTGTTGATTGATCTGATTATGAAACTGCCTAAACTGTTAGCAATTGTTACGGAAATCATGAGCTGCAATTAAGGAAATCTGTTACACATGCTTAGTCTCGACACAGATTGCGAGTCGAGAACTCCTAGTCTCGACTCAAGACCACAACACCGACACAAACAGCACAACCCGAGACCACGGTTGCGGGTCCGGTTGCGACTCGAGACCGTGTAGTCTCGACTAGTACATGATGACCCGAGACCTCCTTGTTGCGACTCGAGACCTTGAGGCCGGCACAACTCGAGACCGCCTAGTCTCGACTCGAGATCTCTAGTCTCGACTCGAGACCACGAACACGTGCACACTATTTTGGACTTTGCACACTGTTACGAGCCCAACCATTTGGGCCGCATACTTGGACTTGTTTACGTGACTGTTCTGTTGATGAACTGCCTTAATTATACGTGCATGCTATAATCGTTACTTGTGTACAATACGTGTAGAACATACGTGCACTACTTGAATAAGAACCTAACTTGTATGGTAACCATGGTAGGACGTGGTTGACCACCATATAGCTTAATTGAACTTTGCTGTGTATCTGCCGAGCAAACCAAGGTGAGTTCACACCATTACCAAGGCATGGGATTCCCGGTGGGTAGGGAATGGGGTTGAAGGAAAAGGATTAATGACTTATTTGGATTACACTGTTACTAGACTATCTACCATCGTCCTCGGTCGCGAAGGATCCTTACGTAAAACCTACGTAATACTTGTGCTTACCACTGTCCTCAAGGTTCGAGGGACACTTACGTAAAACCTACGTAAACTCATACCTACTACTGTCCGAGGGTTATGAAGGACACTAACATAAAACCTACGTAAACGCCCGCGCACCACTGTCCTCGGGATAAGAAGGACACTTACGTAAAACCTACGTAAACCTCGTACGTACTACTATTCTCGGGTTAAGAAGAACACTATGGTTACCAATAGTCTAGTGTATATACGAATGTGGGAAGCCCCCACCAATAGAACGTACTATATACGAATGTGGGAAGCCCCCACCAATAGAATAAACTACCGGCCCAGTAGAGCCACCTGTTACGATATGAACTTACTATTACGAACTTACTTACTGTGAACTCGCTCAACTAGTTGTTGACTCTCTGTTACATGCCTTGTAGGACCATAGGTACTAAGGGAGCTTGCACGGGAGGCGCGATCGTTGTGGGCACATGGACTGTTGAGTTCCATGTTAAACATTTACTTTATGAGAACATGATACTTATGATGGGTTTTTACTTTAATGCTTCCGCTACACAATTGATCATGTTTGGTTTTGAGAACACCTTTCGTATTGATGAATGACTTTTACTATTTAATTATATGTTCAATATGATTGGTGGCTTGATCCTGGTCATGTCCCGCCTCCAAGCGGTGGTACTCCGCGTGTGGATTTTGGGGGGGGGGGGGTGTCACAACAATGCCACCGCAGAATCCAGGAGATTCATGGCGTTTCCATTATGACACTTTGTGGAATTCGTTTGACATGGAAAAAGAAGAGGAAGAAGAAGAAGATTTATTTGATGAGTTGGATATTCTAAGAGAGTACGAGTCATCTCAGGAAAGGTTCCCAGCTGAATCTTCAAGGCGTCGAAGGCATACTTCAAATGACAATGAAGCAGCTCCAAGCAATGCTGGAGAACATGATGATATTTAACAAAATGAAGTTGCTCAAGATAATCAGACGGCAGAAAATGATAATCAAGAATCTGAGAATAGATCAGTATTTGACCATGGTGATTCAGATTCTGAGGGGGAGCAAATTCAGACTTCAAGTCAAACTATTCCAGTCAGTGAACAAAGTGCTGATCAAAATATTACAAATCTGGAGGGCGAGGTAGATGTTCCAGGCGAGGTGATGCCAAGAACTCTTTCATACCATCCAGAAGAGTTGATTATTGGAGAATTGCAATCAGGCGTCCGCACAAGACGACAAATTGACCAAGGCCTTACTTGTTTTTATTCTACAGTAGCAACTTTACAAACTGAGTTTTCACTAAGTTGTTTTATTTCGCAGATCGAACCGCGAACTTACAAAGAGGCGCTAACTGAAGATTCTTGGGTCAATGCTATGCAAGAAGAGTTGAGTCAGTTTGAGAAGTTAGGAGTGTGGAAGTTAGTAGATTTGCCTGATGGTCACAGGAAAATTAACACAAAATGGGTGTTTAAATGCAAGAGAGATGATCGAGGGGTTATTATTCGAAATAAAGCTCGACTCGTAGTCCAGGGCTTTAGTCAGCAGGAGGGTATAGATTTCACCGAAGTATATGCTCCTGTGGCTCGACTAGAAGCAATTAGAATCTTTCTGGCATTTGCATCATGGAAAAATTTCAAAGTTTTTCAGTTAGATGTTAAATCGGCGTTTCTCTACGGGAAGGTAAAAAAGGAGGTATATGTCGGACAGCCACCGGGCTTCACCGACCCAATCCACAAAGACAAGGTTTACTTGCTGGATAAGGCGCTGTATGGTTTACACCAGGCCCCGAGAGCTTGGTACGGTCTCAACACCTACTAGCCAACAACTTCATCCGAGGAAAAGTGGATGCCACTCTCTTCACCAAAGAGGTCGACGGACATCTTCTGATAGTTCAGATATATGTGGACGACATCATATTTGGGTCTACAAATGAGAATCTGTGCAAAGATTTTGAATCAGTTATGAAGCAAAAATTCGAAATGTCATCAATGGGGGAGATGAAATTCTTCTTGGGACTTCAAGTTGATCAACTACCTGAGGGAATTTTCATACATCAGACGAAGTATGTTCATGATATCTTAGAGAAATTTGGGATGTCAGGATCTACTGCAGCTTCAACCCCTTTAGCAACGAATCATGGGATAAACCCAGATCTCACCGGAGACAGGGTAGATGAAACGATGTATCATTCCATGATCGGATTGCTGATGTACATAACCGCTTCAAGACCCGATATCATGTATCCAACGTGCCTCGCAGCACGGTTTCAGTCAAGCCCCAGAGCTTCGCACATGGTGATTGTGAAACGGATATTACGCTACCTGAAAGGAACTCCATCATTGGGGTTGTGGTATCCAAAAACAGGCGATTTTATGCTCGAAGGGTATTCTGATTCCAACTACGGAAGCTGCAAAGTTAACGCTAAATGAACAACATGTAACACCCCAAAAATGGGTTTGGTAATCAAACCCCGTTAATAGTAAAGACGGGTAAAATACCGTTAGTGGTAAAATTAAACCCGGTAAATATTAGAATTTAAATAAATAATCTTATATTAATAAAAAGAGAGGAATAAACGCTTTGAGAAAACATGGTTTATTAGAAGCCCGAGTTAACGGGACATAAAAATAAAACGGGTTATAATTCCCCACACCCACCAAGTTAACTAGGAATAGTTAACCTAGTTAGTAATGGGTAATTAAATGAAAAGCTATGAGATATAGCTTCTTTTATAATAAATGAAACAAGAGGGACTAATATGGCCAAGAAGGGAAACTTGTTTTATTAAAATTGAAAAATAAAACACAACACACACACTTAGTGTGTGTGTGTGTGTGCGTGGATCGATCAGAGGATAGGGAAAAGAAGCAAACCCTAGCTCATCACAAAATCAACAAATTGAAGCTCAATTCAAGCCCCAAATCAATGCATGAACACATTTAAATGATCACCTAGTCGTGGGGATCACAAGGTATGTTGAATTTTATGATTTGGCGATACTTTGAGATTATGATGAACAATCATAATCAAAATTCTGGAATGAATGTTGAATCTATGAGTGTTATTGTGATAAAATCATGGTTTAGAACCAAGCCCTCGTAGAAAACTTGATGAATTGTTGTCAAAACTAGGGATTTGATAATTACCCTATTATGTGCTAAGTGGGTTTTATGTTAATATGATGAACACTCAGATTAGAATGCAAAATTGATGAATATTGAGGTTATGATATAAGTTCTAGATGTAGTTCATGAACACTAGACTTAGAGGTTTGATTGTTTTGATGTAAATCTTGGTAAAGATAACTAGTTATGAACTAGTTAGTAAATATGTAAAATTATGCACATTAGGTGTTTGTTAAAATGCCTAAATGAGAACTAAAGTGTTGAAATTTAAAGTGAAAACGCGTATTTGACCGATATGGCAATTATGCGTAATATGAAGTGATAAGTGTTCTAAACATCATGTTGATTTAGACTTAATGTTGTAAACCATGTGATTGAAAGTAGTTAACTTTGATAAACTAAGTTAACCAATCATGAAGTCGGATAGTAGTTTCGACATAGAATCCGTAAGACGAAATAGTCATAATAATGATGACTAATCTAACCGTCTTACTAATCATGATGATAGTTTGACTCTAGACAAGCTAGATGGAGGCTTGGGCAAGGAGCGGGTCAAACGGATCATGTACGCGAAAAAGAGCATAACCGGATGCAAGGTAAGCGATGCTTACGTCCTTTTTGTAGATTATGCATTATTTAGTAGATTACAAATGCGATTAGTGTAATATCCGAAATAAGTGTTCCGACGCTATTAACACGAGTCGGAACAAACATAAATGATAAAAGCCATGGGTCTTGGTGAATAGAGGCGAAACGGTAATTTAGTCATGTAATGACTAATAATTAATGAGTTTTCGTTAAAATCACTTTAAAGTGCAACTAATAACGAGAAAATGAGTAGAGATGAAAATTTAGTCAAGTATCGACTAAAGTAAATTGTAGTTAAAAAGGGGTCTAGTGGCAAAAATCCGAAATGGGTCGGATGAGCAAATTGGTAATTAATAACCATGTTTTGCTACTTATGAAGATGCTTGGTCATATAGGCCAAACGGGTCAAATGGCATGATAACACCATTTGACAATATCGACTAATGTGGTTGTCAAGTCTTGTGTTAACAGGAGCGAGTAGCGATTTGGATAATTCCGTCGCCATAGAATATGTGATAATAAAAGCGAGGTATAAATCGGGTCTATTTGTTGATCCGAGCCAGGTACGCATAATTTTGTTGTAGTTAAAAGTGCTATTTTGGATCGAATAATTGGTGAGAGTCCTTCATCGTAAAAGAAGGACCAAAATCGACCAAAACGCCTTTGTTGGCTAAATTGAACAAACAACCCTTAGAGGTTGTTTGGAAACGAGTCTTATGATTAAACAAATGCTTAGAACGAGTATGGGTAGTGAAAGACGTAATTCTTGGGCCGAAAGACTCTATATGAGTCTTTGCCGTAAAATGGTAATCCGAGGGGTAAAACTCGGAACATATAGATATCCACATTAAACCCAATACACATATAGTTGTAGTGGGAGGTTACTAGATAAGAAATGTAGAACTACAATGCTAGAAGGGAATGAAAGCAATTTCAAGCTTTAAAGTGCTTAAAATACCCTTAACGGGTCAAAATAAGCATACGAGCGAAAACGGGTTGAAATTGTGTAATAAACCTATGATTAGAACCTAATATAGTAGGTAACATTAATTAGAAGAAGTGTATGAGACATAGGAATCAAATAAATAGGTTTGTTTGATAAAATGCATAAACGGGTTAAAATTCGGTAAAAGGGGAACGAGTCGAAGGCTTAGAAGTCTCAAAATTTATTATGTTGGATGTTGGATTTTAACTCCATATGATGGAGAATTAAATTACGGACGCGTAGGAAAAAGAATCGCGTAAAACGGATCAATAACGAAGAAGTTATGGCCGTTTCCGTGAAATCGGGTTGAGCTGGGAATGTACAGCAACAGCTGAAGCAAGAGTCTTGAAAAAGGGGGCCTAGCGTGACGCGACGCCCCTTGGCGTCACGCGACGCACCTAACTCCGGAAAATTGTTATTTTTTGTCATTTTTAACCCCTGTACTTGTTTGAACTTAATATTTGACTATCAAAACTAACTTTTAAGTTGGTTTTGATCATAGGTGATCGCCAAGAGTACCCGGATGAAGATCAAGCTCGATGAGGAACCGAACACGATAAGATACAAGCTTCTGCGCGGCGTTTTGTCGTATCTTTAAAACGACGAATCCCATTTCATTAAGTTGCAAATTTTTTAAATGTTGTTAACATGTGGAAATGTTAGTATGAAAAGTTTTTGTAAAGTCACATTTTAGCATTTAAATGTGTATTTTATTAATAAAATCTTGATATATAAGACGGGCGTTAAAAGTTGGTATCAGAGCCTTGGTTTAAGAGATTCAAGCATGGTGGGAAAACTATGCTTGGACTTAAACCTTATGCTCTTGATAAAGATTGGTGTTCGGTTCGAGGCTTGATCGCAAATCCGGTAGGTACTTGTATTTTAATGGTTTAGCATGTTAAAGTGTTGTAAACGACACATAGGGTTATCGTGTAATATACGTTAAATAATAGATATAGTTAACAAAATTACGTGCGTTAACACGCATAGTAGAAAAGCCTTGTATTATGATACGGGCATTTAATAAAGTTGACATTACTAACTTTTATGAATGTTCTAATTGGAGGAAACTCGCATTTGAAGATGACGAGGGTTGAACAAATTACGGATATGATGAAGGAACGGTCCAAAGAGTATGCTCATCAAGGACATAAATCGCGTGATGATCACGAACAAAGTTCACGGCAAGAGAAGCCCGTTAGGGAAAGCATTACCAGGTGCATGCTTTTAAATTTAATCGCATAAGTAGTAATATGCAACAAACACGTAGGGGATAACGGTTGCATATATCTGATAAAACTTGAATAGGATATCTATTCAGGATGATGTTTCTAAGAGAAGTTTAATAGAAATATGTGTTATTCACGATGATGAATAACAAAGAAATAACAGGATTAGTTCATATGGAAACTTGGACGGTGGTAATATTCCAAGTGGAAAACTCTCAATATAATGCTATTGAGAAGAGTAGCGATCACAATAACGGGTGCGATTATATAATAGTTTGATAGAGAAGAAAAACATTTTATATGTTCAAATGTAAAACTAGTAAAACTAACGATTGCTGTTTTGGCAATTAAATAAAGTTTTACTAAATAAAATAAAAGGTATGAAATAAATAGAGGCGTTACTTGCATAGGGTGTGATGTGAAAACTATAAAAAGGTCATGTGTATCATGTGTCGATCGCTTACTCTGGCCAAGTAAGTAGTGGCATATGATACTATGAACTTTTTGTAGCGGACACATTTACGTCCGATGTAGTAAGGGCGGGGTGAATGGGACTAACTTAAATGGTACCCAAATGAATCAAATAAATAAGATGTTTGATAGTAAACGTAAACGCAAGTCGGACGACGGAAGCGTATTACGTTAAAATGACGAGCCCGAGAGAAGGGAGAAATATCGAAGTAAATGAAAATACAAACCAACTAATGAGAATGCTAAGGCATGGGGATAAAGGTTTGACTGTCATAAGTGGTGAAATTCACGTGGACAAGTCAAACGAATTAAATAATGAATAAAGGACTTAATTGAATAAAAGCGATGGATTTCGCTAAGACGACCAAATAAATTAAAATGATGTCTAAAACCATATAAGAATGGTTACTTGATAATGATTACGGTAAAGATACCCGATGGAAGGGTAGGATTGTGGGTGAATGCGTAAACCGAGAGACGGGAACACGAAATAGAAAGTCAAAAGACTCGGAATATGAGTCATGACTAAAAGATGACAAGAATTTTCGCAACATAAATTTTGGTAATTACGTTCAACCATTTCAAAGTTGGACGGGTCAAATAAAGAATGAAGTCTGACATTCGTAAGCAATGAAAATTCACCCAAAATGAGTCAAACGATTCAATTAAGGAATAACGCTTAATATAATAGGAAAACGCAAACCGGTGAACCCGGAAAAATGAAAACATGTAAAATGATTAAGATATGTATTGGGAGGGGGTGTACTTACACCCGAACCCGGAAAATGCAAATATGTCTCTTAACAGGTCATTTTTGTAAAACGTCAAACTTAAGGACAAAGTCGGAATATAAAAAATGAAGCGAGGTCTTAATGCATACCGGGAGGGTTGCAATAATAACGACTTCTGTAAAACACCCGGCTGTAATACCTCGAAATTTTTGTGTCCAATATATGAACGACACGTGTCACTTACGACAAAAGTAAAGTAAACCCGATTTAATTAAAGATGTATGGTAGGATTTTTTTTAACACATCGACATGTTAACTTACACCTCTGAGCGACTCCATTATAAATCCCGAGACCCTAACATGATTAATAAACATCTAATATACCTTATTCCGGTGATTACTAATAATGGTGAATGCCAAATTGCAAGGATGGATCCTATGAAAATAATGCACGTTAAATCTTCATTCAGGAATCCTATCATTCTTCAAATTCAATTAGGTTACATGATGGGGTAGACAACTGGACAAGCATGGGTTAAAGGCATTTTACTGGTAATTCATGGCCAGAAATCATTATATCAAGTTGCCTGTTCAAATGCATGAAAGGTTATTTTTTGCTTCTGACAAGGGCTTACGGACCGCAAGGGTCCTACCTTACGGACCGTAAGGTGCGAAAGGGTAAAACATTTTCTCTGTCAAAGGCTTACGGACCGCAAGGGCCCTGCCTTACGGTCCGTAAGGAACGCCCAGCGACAGAAAGTTGGCTGTTGGCTGTTATAACGGTTAAACCGACTTATCAAGATATTTTTGGGGACATGGGCGACTCCTAACACTTCCTAGGCACTAGGATACACTTGTAAATGATCTGGATCACCCCTTAGACCTAGTTGTCACCATCTTGGAGGATGTTGAACACTATAAAAGGCCATTCATGTTGTAACAATTGTTCACACCTTCATTCAACACTTCTTCTCATTTCTGGAACTCAAGCATTCTCTCTAGGCTTCACAATTCGTGCATAGGACTTTTGTAAGTATGTTTAACCCTTTGTGGTTTAGTTTTTGCTTAATTATAGCTTAAAAGTCAATCCGTCGTAATTAACGATTGACTTAGCGGTTAATCACAAATGGTCCAGTGACTAATCAAAACAAAGGTAGTTATATGTTGGTAATCATGTGGGCTTTAAACCCTCAAAAGGGCACCCTCTGATTCCCACTCTAACTAGTCCGAATGTCGAGTCAAACTTGCTTAGAAAAAGTCAACATGATGCTATTTTGCGATTTTATGCATAATCAGTAATGTAAATGGCGTGTAACCTGTTTTAACACTCATATAACATGATAATAAGTATATTAACTAGTCTAAGCTTGTTTGATCCGACCATCTACTGTTTTGACCCGGTTCGAAACCGAAAGTCGCAAAACTTTGACTTTTGCTTTGACTTCAGTTCTGACCCGTTATGGTATGATTTAGATATGCCTTAGGACTCTCTTAGGACCAGGTTACATGATGGTATAACCCTCTGTGACCGGTTCGTTGTTTGTCCGAGTCTTTAGCACATTTCCGTTAAACGCCTAAAAGTTGACCATAACGCCCTTTCTACCTTAAAATGAGAATTTTGGACATATGAAAGGACAATAACCGTAGTTACTGATTTCTAGGCATGTTCCTAAAATTTCACATCAATCCGAGGTTTAGAATAGGAGTTATGTTAAATAGCGCAATTACGGAAACTTTAATAATTAAACGGCGCATTTAGCATAAAGCCTATTTAAACCTAAATTTCGACACCAAAACTTCTACACACTGATGTAAAATAATATTTTGAGATTTTTAAAGATTTTTAATCATTTTTAACCTGCTCATAACCTGCGGTTATGGCATCGGTTCGGTAAATACCGAATATACCCTTTTTGGACATAACTTGAGTTCTACAAGGTATTTTGAGCCGATTCCAGTTGCTACTGATTTTAAATAATAAATAGAGTATTTTGGACTTTATAAACTGTTCGGAAAACTCAGATTTCCTGTAGAACTCAGAAACCTCTTTTATAATCTTTAAAGTGACCGAAATACCCCTACGGGGCACTTATTGGATTTAAACTCATTACGGGCATTATGGAAGGTATACTACTGATACCACAACATCTTTAGTGCATATTAACTTAGAAAAACCTGTGTAGGACTCTTACGGTTACCCGTTACGCCTTTTGCGCGCACGGTTCGGTTTATGTAACTAGTTTACATAAACTAGCCGAAACGGGTCAAACCTTATCGCTTATACTTCAAAATCCAGAGTGTGGTTATTATACCCATATAATACAGGTCTTCAAACTTGTAGGGTCCAAACCACATTCCATTCCCGGTTTTCGCCTTACACGCGATTAAACCGTAATTATCCCTTGAACTGACCGGTCTAAGCTAAGGCTAAATTAAAGACCCGTTAGGATTCTAATAGGTTGTTTAAACCTTCGTTCCAGAGTAGGAGACCAGTAAAAGATACTTGCATTTGTTTATTAAGGATATTACTTGCTCAGGTAAATACTTTTAACTTATTTTTCCGTCTTACGGGCTTGGGTTACGGTATTTAAAATACCGCTTGGTCGGGCAATTGACCCCAACTCATTAGTAGTTGGGTATTATCAATGTGTCCCGTTTAATAATTAGTTTTGTTGGCTTTACGCCTTTGGGAGCTTAATGACCATGTCTCGGATACCCTTGGCATCATTTTACGAAATGGCCACGACCCCGACACACGGGTGTAGGCGTACACCCGTAATGTGTCTATATTATTAAAGGTATAACCGTTGGTTATCCCGCCACGGCTTTATGCTTTGTGGCGTGTCTATTAATCTTAAACCCGGCACGACCCGGGCGACCGAACGCATAGTGAACATGTAATTCTTTTACAAGATTTAATTGATAAATTATCCCAAGTTATAAAGAGTTTGTGCCTTGTGCATTCAAATCAATTTTATTAAACATTTTACGAAAGTGTCGGTTGAATGTATTTACCAGTGTAAACTGACGTATTTTCCCCAAAAGATTAAATGCAGGTTCTATACGAAATAGGCTGGCCACTCCTTAAGCATCGTTAGAGTCTCGCAAGCTTGGGATGCCATATCTGTTGAACAATTATTTTTCTATCTTATTTTGATCCCCTGTGGATTATATTTCGACGATTGTGATACTTGGATATTACATTCGATAGTTGAGATATATTTATCTTTATGCTTCCGCTGTGCATTTAAATATTGTGGTTTGACTATATTGTTGCCAACTACGTCACGGTAATCCCCCACCAGGCCCACCGGTGAAACACGTGGAAATCGGGGTGTGACACCGGTTGATGGGTAAGAATTAAACACATGCGTAAACCGAGAAACGGGAGCTCGGATGGAAAGTTAAAAGACTCGGGTTTTGAGTCATAACCAAAAGACGACAGGATAATGTAAATAAATTTTTTTGAATAAATTATGTTCAACCATTTTAAAGTTGAACGGGTCGAATATAATATCATGCCGGACGGCATGAGTAAACGCAAGCGGGATAAAGGTAGCGTTAATTGCAAAAGGGTAATGAGCCCGGTAATGGGACATAACCAAATAAGAATATATGCAAATCAAATAACAGTAAGCATAAAAAAACTGACGCATAAATGACGTGAGGAGTCATAAAATCGGAAAAATTGGCCAAAAGAAAAGAATTGTAGCCACGAAACTACAATCAAGGTTAACGGAACCTAAGCTTGAAACCAAAGGATTCTTCAAACAAAAACAGGGTGCCTTGACACCAAACATGTATTTTAAGAATGACATGAGTAAGGAATGATCTACGAGATC
This sequence comes from Helianthus annuus, assembly GCF_002127325.2. NCBI lineage: Eukaryota > Viridiplantae > Streptophyta > Magnoliopsida > Asterales > Asteraceae > Helianthus > Helianthus annuus. The sequence continues at coordinate 64,871,467 of NC_035440.2, read as the reverse complement.
AACATAACCTTTAGGGTTATAACCAAATGAAAGGTTTACGAGACTAAAACGACCCATGGGTCATGATTAGAAAGAAATTATAAGGACTTCTCCTTAAAGAGGTGAAAGTCTAACAAAATAGCCTAAAGGCTAAGTGATAAAACCTACGGGTTAATTAGACAAAGCGAGGGAATCAGTTGAGAATCCTCGCATAAAACAAAGACTGTAAAAGAATAAATTTTGGACTGTCAATATCCCAGTATGGATAATTGAAAAAGGTTAAAGAAAAGACGCTAAACTGAAACTTCGGTTTTGGTAAGAAATAACATTTCTACAAAAAAATGAATTATGATAGACGTATAAACGATAAACATGAAAGATATAAGTCTTGACACGGATAGGTGCAAGACGATATATCTAAAAGTGAAATAGAAAGATGATGTAAAATTTGGCATGACGTGACATGATCACGGTCAAGAAGTGTAATGTGAAATATAATCACCTTAGAGCCGAGTGATGAATATTGCTAAGTTAATTAAACTAGTGGAAATAACGAGATTACGTTATTTCAAGTCGCATTATGTTATGTAAGATACGTAGATGATTAATAACCAAAAGGATATTACCATACTTTTCTGGTAATCCTAACAATCGGTTAAAGTATGAGAAATGCTTAATTGATTATCGAGAGCAAATGTATGCAGTTAGACTCGATAAATTATGTAAGAAAAGGTTTCGGGGACGAAACCTCTTTAAGGGGGGTAGACTTGTAACACCCCAAAAATGGGTTTGGTAATCAAACCCCGTTAATAGTAAAGACGGGTAAAATACCGTTAGTGGTAAAATTAAACCCGGTAAATATTAGAATTTAAATAAATAATCTTATATTAATATAAAGAGAGGAATAAACGCTTTGAGAAAACATGGTTTATTAGAAGCTCGAGTTAACGGGACAGAAAAATAAAACGGGTTATAATTCCCCACACCCACCAAGTTAACTAGGAATAGTTAACCTAGTTAGTAATGGGTAATTAAATGAAAAGCTATGAGATATAGCTTCTTTTATAATAAATGAAACAAGAGGGACTAATATGGCCAAGAAGGGAAACTTGTTTTATTAAAATTGAAAAATAAAACACAATACACACACACACTTAGTGTGTGTGTGTGTGTGTGCGTGGATCGATCAGAGGACAGGGAAAAGAAGCAAACCCTAGCTTATCACAAAATCAACAAATTGAAGCTCAATTCAAGCCCCAAATCAATGCATGAACACATATAAATGATCACCTAGTCGTGGGGATCACAAGGTATGTTGAATTTTATGATTTGGCGATACGTCGAGATTATGATGAACAATCATAATCAAAATTCTGGAATGAATGTTGAATCTATGAGTGTTATTGTGATAAAATCTTGGTTTAGAACCAAGCCCTAGTAGAAAACTTGATGAATTGTTGTCAAAACTAGGGATTTGATAATTACCCTATTATGTGCTAAGTGGGTTTTATGTTAATATGATGAACACTCAGATTAGAATGCAAAATTGATGAATATTGAGGTTATGATATAAGTTCTAGATGTAGTTCATGAACACTAGACTTAGAGGTTTGATTGTTTTGATGTAAATCTTGGTAAAGATAACTAGTTATGAACTAGTTAGTAAATATGTAAAATTATGCACATTAGGTGTTTGTTAAAACGCCTAAATGAGAACTAAAGTGTTGAAATTTAAAGTGAAAACGCGTATTTGACCGATATGGCAATTATGCGTAATATGAAGTGATAAGGGTTCTAAACATCATGTTGATTTAGACTTAATGTTGTAAACCATGTGATTGAAAGTAGTTAACTTTGATAAACTAAGTTAACCAATCATGAAGTCGGATAATAGTTTCGACATAGAATCCGTAAGACGGAATAGTCATAATAATGATGACTAATCTAACCGTCTTACTAATCATGATGATAGTTTGACTCTAGACAAGCTAGATGGAGGCTTGGGCAAGGAGCGGGTCAAACAGATCATGTACGCGAAAAAGAGCATAACCGGATGCAAGGTAAGCGATGCTTACGTCCTTTTTGTAGATTATGCATTATTTAGTAGATTACAAATGCGATTAGTGTAATATCCGAAATAAGGGTTCCGACGCTATTAACACGAGTCGGAATAAACATAAATGATAAAAGCCATGGGTCATGGTGAATAGAGGCGAAACGGTAATTGAGTCATGTAATGACTAATAATTAATGAGTTTTCGTTAAAATCACTTTAAAGTGCAACTAATAACGAGAAAATGAGTAGAGATGGAAATTTAGTCAAGTATCGACTAAAGTAAATTGTAGTTAAAAAGGGGTCTAGTGGCAAAAATCCGAAATGGGTCGGATGAGCAAATTGGTAATTAATAACCATGTTTTGCTACTTATGAAGATGCTTGGTCATATAGGCCAAACGGGTCAAATGGCATGATAACACCATTTGACAATATCGACTAATGTGGTTGTCAAGTCTTGTGTTAACAGGAGCGATTAGCGATTTGAATAATTCCGTCGCCACAGAATATGTGATAATAAAAGCGAGGTATAAATCGGGTCTATTTGTTGATCCGAGCCAGGTACGCATAATTTTGTTGTAGTTAAAAGTGCTATTTTGGGTCGAATAATTGGTGAGAGTCCTTCATCGTAAAAGAAGGACCAAAATCGACCAAAATGCCCTTGTTGGCTAAATTGAACAAACAACCCTTAGAGGTTGTTTGGAAACGAGTCTTATGATTAAACAACTGCTTAGAACGAGTATGGGTAGTGAAAGACGTAATTCTTGGGCCGAAAGACTCTATATGAGTCTTTGCCGTAAAATGGTAATCCGAGGGGTAAAACTCGGAACATATAGATATCCACATTAAACCCAATACACATATAGTTGTAGTGGGAGGTTACTAGATAAGAAATGTAGAACTACAATGCTAGAAGGGAATGAAAGCGATTTCAAGCTTTAAAGTGCTTAAAAAACCCTTAACGGTTTAAAATAAGCATACGAGCGAACGGGTTGAAATTGTGTAATAAACCTATAAATAGAACCTAATATAGTAGGTAACATTAATTAGAAGTGTATGAGACATAGGAATCAAATAAATAGGTTTGTTTGATAAAATGCATAAACGGGTTAAAATTCGGTAAAAGGGGAACGAGTCGAAGGCTTAGAAGTCTCAAAATTTATTATGTTGGATGTTGGATTTTAACTCCATATGATGGAGAATTAAATTACGGACGCGTAGGAAAAAGAATCGCGTAAAACGGATCAATAACGAAGAAGTTATGGCCGTTTCCGTGAAATCGGGTTGAGCTGGGAATGTACAGCAACAGCTGAAGCAACAGTCTGTGAAAAAGGGGGCCTAGCGTGACGCGATGCCCCTTGGCGTCACGCGACGCCCCTAACTCCGGAAAATTGTTAATTTTTGTCATTTTTAACCCCTGTACTTGTTTGAACTTAATATTTGACTATCAAAACTAACTTTTAAGTTGGTTTTGATCATAGGTGATCGCCAAGAGTACCCGGATGAAGATCAAGCTCGATGAGGAACCGAACGCGATAAGCTACAAGCTTCCGCGTGGCGTTTTATCGTATCTTTAAAACGACGAATCCTATTTCATTAAGTTGCAAATTTTTGAAATGTTGTTAACATGTGGAAATGTTAGTATGAAAAGTTTTTGTAAAGTCACATTTTAGCATTTAAATGTGTATTTTATTAATAAAATCTTGATATATAAGACGGGCGTTACACAACAGCGGGTTGTCAGTTCTTTGGACCACGTTTAGTCACCTGGAAATGTAAGAAGCAGACCTCTGTAGCTTTATCCACATGTGAAGCTGAGTATGTATCTGCTAGCAGTTGCTGCTCTCAGATCTTGTGGATCCAGCAACAGATGCGCGACTACGGTTTGCAATTTCTTAACACCCCTATCTTTGTTGATAATGAGGCCACAATAAGTATAACAAAAAATCCTGTTCATCACGCTAAAACGAAACACATCGAAATTCGTCATCGCTTCATTCGAGATTGCTTCAAGAAGAAGTTGATACGAATTGAGAAAATCCACACTAATGAAGAGAAAGCTGATTTACATACCAAAGCATTTGACAAAACTCGTTTTAAATATCTTTTACAACTAAATGGTATGAAGCTTCTATCGGTGTCGGATGGGATTATTGGCGTTGATGAGGATAACATTGTAGATGATGATGTTGAGAAACAATCTGCAATGGTTTGTCGATTTTTTACTTGTTTTGGTATTTAGGGGGAGTATTATATTTTCAGAAAATACAAAAACAGTAAAAAATTCAAAAATCCAAAAACATGAGAAAAATTCAAAATCCAAAAACATTAGAAAACTAAAAAAAAAGAGCTTGTGTAAAAAGGGAAAATGATAGTACAACGGCTTGACAGTTACGATATGCTAAAGAAATGTAAAGTTTAAAAGTGTTAAACAGTCTTGCTGATGATGTGCCGATAGGTTTTTATACATTTGGTAAATCTTGTTTGGGATATAAACCTAAAATTCAAACTTGCTTATTTTGTAGGGAACAAATCTTGGATATATAGGTAACCCCAGAAATCTTGTTTGAAAGGTCCCTTTTTCTGAGATACTAGGTCTTTATTCTCAGTGATATCTGGGGTATTATCCCGGGACTTCTGATTTTGCGAAAGCAATGGCCTAGTCCCCGTATAATACTTTCTGCGTGCTTTTAAAGCTCACCCTCAGCATAAAAAATGATGACACATTGCAAAATGTTAATCATGTGCTGTTGAAGAAAAGATTCTCTAAAGGGAACACACCTAAAGACGAACCGTCATCTCTCTGCTGAACGGAAGTTTTGACCTGAGCTCTCACGGTTTCGCATTTAACCCTTTTACAGATATTATCTAGGTATACTCACCTGTAAGACTGAATATTGGGATCTGGATACGGGAGTATATTCAAGAGGTGGGACACACATATAAGTTTAAGTCTTTAATTCACCTAAATCGTATCCTGAACAGATTGAAGTTTGTATGAAAATTTAAGAGGAACAACATATCGACAATCTAAGTGAATTGTTTAAGACTTAGTATGTTATCGAGCTTAACGGTGCTAGTAACTTGTCGTCAGCTGATATGATTCCCTAACACGCTCACCAAAAATATGTTTATAAATAGTTTACATTCTGCATTTAAATTTCTGTAATTCATTTTCTAGTTTAGAAAATTTATTAAAAATCCAAAAAGATTTTTCATTTCTGCTTTATTTTCCGACAAACCAAAGTGGAGAGGGGATCTTCAGATTCAGAAGGTTGGAGCAGATGCAGAAAGATTCTAAGCTGCATGATGAGTTGGGAGCTTAACATGATAATTGAGAAAATGGAAAGTCAAAACAAGTTCATTAACTTGAAACTTGTAAATTTCAGAAATTGTTTGAAAGTTTGATCAAAAATCAGTTTGTTTTTGTCACAGATCGACCAAGGTCATTAAGTTGGACTTGGTAGATAAATTAAGTAATCAGGGTCATTAACTTGGACCTGAATACTTAAGTGGATTTCTAAAACTGATGAACAGTTAATGGAAGTTGAAGATTGTATAGATTGTAATGTTATATGTTTGAGAAACAGAAAATAGTCCCCATGGCAAAGAAAATGTTATAGTTTGAACCAGAATTCAAGTCCCAGCATATCGAGAGGGGGAGTCTGCGAAAGGGGGAGTCAGAATTCTGGATCAACATTCAAAGGGGAGATTGAAGGTTAAAGTTTGAAGATAGAAGATTGAAGGATGCTTTTACAATGTCAAAGACAATTCAAGGCAGAGAGCGATAGATCAAGTCTAAAGACTGAAGACTGAATGCTAAAGACTTCGTCAACATCCAAGGGGGAGTCTGTAGATGCACGAATGTCTGTTAACTTCGTCTTTATTGAGTCTTGTAATGTATTAGATAGATCAGGGCATGGAAATCGAGAAACAGTATTTTAGGGTAATTCCGCATGAAATTACACTTGTGTAATTTCGCACAGAATTAAAGAATCTCACACGAAATTAGTTGTTTTACACAGAATTAGTAATTCTGCATGAACAATGTAATTCCGCTTGAGATAGTTTCGTGCGGAATTAACCACCCTATAAATACTGATGTTGTCTGATCATTTGATACGGAATTAGACCATTATATCTGAGCCGAGGTGCTGCCGAATTGTTATCAGAATTGTAAAAAGCTTAGAATTGATCAATAAGAAGATAATTAGAAAGGAACAAGTTGTTTTACATCAATTACATTGATTCCGCCTTTGTTTTTGATGATGAACTACTCAGATTGACTCGTTAGGGTCACACGACGATCCAACACAAAGCTGATTTGGGACTTGCCATATAGGCTTTTGATCTTCACCTGAATCACTAGCACTACGACCTTTACCTACGTCCATGCCCCGAAGAGTGTCAGATATAATAACATAATCCAAAGAAGTTCTCCTCGAATGATGCTTACCGGACCCTTCCTTTGACGGTACAAGCACATAAGTTTGTGGAACAGTTTTTGAAACCCCTTCACCATGAGAAGTAGCAACATATCTATCAAACGGCGACTTCACAACCCTCTCTCTCATAGCATTATCATGACCACAATAATAATAATATATAGTTTTTTTTAATATTTCATTATTTAATATTATAATAATTTATTATTATATTTACTTTTAAACTTTAACATACCATTTGTTTTATTTTATTTTTTTTAAACTATATTTATTTTATCATTTATTTTTTTCTTTTAGTAATTCATGTTCTTTTTTAATCATATTTCCATTATCAATAAATTTTAAATTTCTCTAATAACTAGTCTTATCAAACTGGCGCGTTGCGCCAAGGGCGATCATCGATCGGTATCAATGTGTTTCGTAATGGTAAGTAGAAACCATGCTTTTCGTGGAAGCATAGGCACTCGCAAACTCGAAAAAATCTATGGTACATATGTTAACTGATGCACGGTAAATATCTGGCGAATCAATTTTTTTAAAAGCATACTAAAATACAAATTTATAACTTCAAAATTTAGCAATGATGTTCTAAGAAGCAACACCAAAAACTAAAACTGACATAGCATTATAGCCATCCAACAGGAAATGCCATAAGAACCTAGCTTCCGAAAGCACCGGCTTCACTATCAAGGACATTATACCAACATTCGGGCTCTCCCCTGAAAGTATACAAAAATGTGGAAAACATTAACATCACATTTTCGAGATAATACATAACTTTAACCAATTATCAGCTATATATGCACTCTATATGAAAGGGCCATGCTAGAAATATAGGAACTATATTAAAATTCGAATAACCAACATACCAATCGTAATAATTCTATATAGAAGCATTGGTCTTCGAAGCGCCAGCAAAAACACGAAAATATCATCCCCGTGTAAAGCCAAGGTAACCGTAACACCAGCAAAGTTATCGTGAACAGCACAGAGCATTGACCCTTGTAATTTTGGCAAGTTATTAAGATTCTATGGGTTAGAACAACAAACTGAAGTATCCAGATCAACAACCAAAATTAAACAAATTTAGAAAGCTTTAATTGGCCTCTACTAAAACTCAAATATTACAATTTACAATACACTTAAGACTGAAATGAAAATGCAAACTCATTAAGACATGTATGATAAGTCAATAATTTGGAAAAAAAAAACACTAATACATACCTGCATAGAGTAATAACAACAAACGTTGAATGATAATGAATTGGACAATTGTAAGCTAAAATAATCGAAAGAAAATCAACCAAAAAAAGTTATATGTTAATGATGTTGTTCGTATGAAACCCGTGGTCAAAGATGAGCAAATAATACTGGGTACCAGTACCGAATTTCCCGAACCGAAGGATCCTAAGTACCAATTCGGTACCGACTTTTGGCGTTCCTAGTACCGGTTTCAATACCTATGTCTCATTAATATAGAGCCGAACCCGGTTTAAAGAGCTGCGGGTATTCAGTCTAATATAACCTTGATAACATAAACACATCCAAACAACATTAGTCAAAATAGGAATAGCTAATTGGCTCATGAATGAGAGATGCTTTACTGGTGCTTGAGTTATAAACGTTTTAGAATGAAAAATGTTTATAAACTCAAATATATCAGTGGGTTATACATTACATTGCCTTTACCTCATCAAGAAGCTCCTTATATGTCAATTAAGTACAGATAGGAAGGGTTCCCATGTTCAATCAGCTTGCATAGCCCAGAAGCCACGGTAATGACGAACACACAAACAAAAAACATACATTCAGGTCCTTCTCAGGACCGCTCGTAACACCATTTCCTGCTGGAATTGCCTTGTCTTTTTTCGCCGTCACAACGTAGTTCGTAACCTCACTTCCAGACTGAATTGCCGGTTTGGTGCGGTGGCTGGTCAGGATCAGCTGATTTTGTTAACCATTCCTGAGATAAAATAGTTCACGACAAAGAATAGCTCATGGTTCAGATAAAACTACGGCTTTGCAGACAGTGAAATTGAAGCCTTCAGATTTATGAATCTCAACAAATCAAAGCATAGAATAGCACCAGCTCATGATGTACCTGATTTAGCTTTTCAACATTGATTGTCCAGAGATCCAAAAGTATGTGAAGAACCCCTAGTTCACTGCCTGCATTCATCTGTTAGCCGTCTGCAACCTGATATACGTTCATCATGTTTTATAGTGATAAGAGAGTAATCTCCAAACATACTTGACATGATTTTTTGAATAGTCTCCTCTAATAGAGCCGACTCTGCTGACCTTGAAAACACAAATAATCTAGTAAATTTTTAAAAATAATTTAGTGTTGCAAATAGAAGTGGCAAGATAGCTGCGGAGGGTAAAAGGGTGTATAAAGGCTCGATTTGAGATGAGTCATTTTGGTACAGGTCAAAACGCCTATGGCAGCTTGACCCACAAAAACATTTGTGTCAAACTTCAAATTTACAATTAATGTCTAATATATGATTACCCAATCTAAATTCTATAAATAAAATGATTTTAGGTATTGATCCAGCTACTTCTTGGTGGTGATCTCATAACCAGTTGGCGTAGTGAACACAATCATATTTTTCTTTGGTGTTAACAAAACAACACCATGACTTAGAAACAGGAGAAAGTTGTGGTAACAAATCAAAATTTATAATTCAATTAGAGAGCTATCCACACGAAAAGAACCCAAAACAATTCAAGTATTAACCATATGCCATGAAATATTAATTATTCTGGTTATTGTATTTACACTCATCGGAAGTTTACTTGATACTTACCGGATTCGTGTTTGGTTCCTTGTCGACGCTGGAACTCCGAGGTTACCATTGTACACATATTTCAAATGGACTGATGTTTGTTTTTATTATCAGCATTCTTACGAACAACCTGATGCTATTGATCTCAATGTTGAAGAAATTCTAACCTTAAAATTCAATTCCCAAAGAAATTATACTTAACTCCTAAACTGATTCACAAATTTTACAATACTGTGAATCGATATCATCCATTTGCTCTAATCTACAAAACTATGAGAAACCCCTGACCTGAACAAAATCACATTCCGGTTGCCGATTGTTGTAAAAACAGAACATGCAGGTAAAGAGGGCTTACCTGAACTTTGGCGGATCTTTGTCGGAGGGTTGGGCGTCGCCTAAAGCACTGGTTGTCTCCTTTCTGACCAAAACGGTCGTCGGAACCCTAAACTCCATTGTCTTTGCTGCCATGTTGAACCAAATCCCCTTTGCGGAACACCTCCGCCTCTCTGGACATCCCGGTAACCCTAGCCGTCGTCATTCAGAGGCGCTGCTAGTCATTGCTGTAAAATGGTCGGCCTGATTCTCTCTTATGTCATATTTTATCTTCCCTCGTGTTTATATGAATAACCTAACACCTCACATTCATTCATGAGAGGCCACATGTGGTGGTGGTAAAAACCTGCTAGGCGCCCAGTGAACACATGAAAATGACAAGGATATAAATAAAGCAGTGTGCCACTACTCATTTCCGTTTGTCTATTAACATATAGTAATTTTTGGAACAAATGAAATATAAATCATGAACATTTAGCTGAAAAGTGAATGTAATGATGAATTAGCACCTGAATTTAAACAGCTGGTATCAAAATCAACTAAATAACAAAAAAACCATGTGATTCTCCCAACAACACTCCTCCTTAATCGATCTCAATATCAACTCCTCCTTATTTGTCGATTGTAACAGCAACATACTATCTGTAATAATCGAAATAGAAACACGCCGAAAAAATCAAATTACCTCGAATCAGTTGTAAACCCTCACTGTCACCTTGAATCCACCATCACCGTCACCATCAGCGGCGGACCTCAAAGCTGCCGCCGTGTCTCAAAACCCTAGAAACAACCGTTGTTATCGCCGGAGTATAATGGACGTCGGGAGGGCTTGGGTGTTGACGATGTTCCTTCATGCGCTCTCTCTTCTTTGTGTCGCCCCCACTTTCTCTCTGTTAGGTTTCATGCGTGACGGGTTTGTGAACACCGGAGAACAGGGCGGTGGATTTTTAGTGGGTTTTGGATGCGTGGCAAGCGTGATTGATAGAAGCCCATACATGTGGCATGTAAAAGGTTGGCCCAATAGATGGTTGACACCAATAGTCACTTACTGTTCATTCATTTTCTTTATTATCATATATAGATTTACATTTGTTAATTTTTTTCTAAAAACTTAGGTACGAGTTGTGTTTAATTGTTTCCCTCAACATTCCGGTATAAGTTTTGTTAAAATGAAATTGTATTCAAAATAGAATATTTATTTGGTGTCGTAAAACGGTATGATAATAAACTAAACCGATTCTGACGGCTTGCCTTTCTAAACAACATGCTTCAATTTCAAATAACGTTTGTTTTACATTGTCATTTGCTTCGTTTTGCCGCAACGCGCGACGTCAACGAACCTAATATGATATTATATCAGCGTTTTAGTAGGATATATGAAATTATTGCTAGATACAAAAGCTACATCCTTTTTCATGGCACTAATAATCACTTATCACAATTGTTCTACCGTCTAGAGAAAATTTGTTATACTACTTGGACAAATGTTTAGCATATTGCGACGGAGCCATTAAACCGAGAAAAAATAGATGTAAAATTGTTGAACTACATATACGTTTTGTAGCATGTTAACTCGCAAAATTTATACCGAAATATAAAACATTCTTGTAAAATAATATAGCTAAGTTGAAATGATAAAAAAAATTCATGTAAAACAAAATATAAAAAACTAAAAAGTGTAACTCGAATAATAGTTATAAGAATACTTTATTAAAATTCAAAGTAAACTATAAGGGTTCTATTAGACTTTTACTAATACTTTGAAGGAAGAAAAGTATAAGTTATGAATTCTATAATACTTTACTAGTACTACAGTCTAAGAGAATAAAATGAAAATTAGGGTGTGATATCAATCATATTGCGTATGGTACAAGTCAACTTAGCTCAAATAAGTTGAATAGTAGTTTTGTGAGAGTGACTTTGTTAATACGTTTGATATTGTTATTCTTATTTGTTGAACGATAATATTATACATATTTTCCATAACGTGTTTGTTGGGGAACACATGAGTTTGAATTTATACTTGATAAGATAGTCAAGTGAAAAGGCCAATGTGAAAAGGATACAATTACAAAGTGAGGTTTGGTTTTTTGATAGGTTGACTGTTTGAGTTGTCATAGCATATCCTCTTATGCGCAGAATATAAAGTTAGGATATTTTATATTTTCATGTCACTCTTGACTATCACCAATAATTAATAGCAAAAGATTTTACCATATAGTCAAGAAGTTTAGTAATTGTTTCTTAGGCTAAAGGGTGTCGGGGTCATGGTTGGGACATAATTTGTCATCTAGAAACATGAATGGAAGACTATACCACCTCCTTATCCATCATGGTTTGCATGGATTAAACCATGGCAACCATGGTCCTTGTTCCATTTTTAAAGAAATTATTTCCTTTTTTTTAGACAAAGATAAATTAAAATAAATAAGTGGCTAGTGGTTTGGGTCATGACCACACCCTTAGGGTAGTGGTTTTGGATGGTGGATTAGAGACGAGTGACATGACATTGACGTGGAGGATCAAGGTGGTCATGAGGGTCATGACCACACCCTATAGCCTTAAAGTGGGAAGCGTTTAGTCCAACAATGAACATTAGTACAATATTTGAAATTTCAAAATCAGGATTAAACATCAAACAAGACAAGAAGGCAAGAGCAAAGACCTACACATCTTTGATTGTTTACATAGATATATACTAGTGATGATTCTCAGTATTCATCGTCATCATCAAAACATCCATTCTTTTATTTTGATTTACAGGATCGATCAAAATTAACACAAGGTAAAACTAAGGTTGATTTCCTTCTCGCAACTAGTACTACTGCCAGAACATGACATTCTATTAGACCTTGAAGGTTTATGGATAAGTAGCTAAGTGGATTAGTAGGCATTATGGGTAATGGTTGTATTTGGCTTTTTGGGTAAGTTGGGCCTAGGGTTTAGGGAGCCTCCTCCCTAAACACTTACTATAAATAGAGAGGTTATGTCATTAAAAGCATGGTTGGTGACATTAGCTATCTTGTATTAGACATCATCATATGTATGCAAGGTTGAAGTAATCATCAATCAAGAATCTTTATTTTCATCTCCTTTGTTCTTTCATAGCTTGTTTGTGTGATTTCGTCACCATTCAAGCTAGCACGATATCATTGTGATCTCGTTACGGGACTTACAATTGGTATCAGAGCCTATCGAACCTGATTTCCAGGCTCGGATCTGATATCGTGGTGTTGTTGTTCTCGTTTCACTAGTACTGTTCTGACTTCTGTTGTTTCTGGACTGCTTCTGGTCAACTCGGACGGATCTCTGCTGATCTCGGATTACATTCATATCATTTTGGACCATCTTGGATCATCATTAGTCATCTCGGACTTGAAGCTTGTCTTGATCTCGGATCATCTTCAAGTCATCTCGAACCATTATCATCCCATCTCGGACCATCATCATTAGATTTCGGATTGTCATCATCAGATCTCGGACCATCATCATCAGATTTCGGACTGTCATCATCAGATCTCGGACAGTCTTTATCAGATTCCGGACTGTGTTTAATCATCTCGGATCATAGTTTTTGAAGATTGCCTTTGTATTTCATCTCGGACTCATCTCATCTCGAATAAACACCATCTTTGACCACTGTTCATCCCGGACTCTTGCATCTCGGACCATATTTCATCTCGAACTCACCATTTCGAACAATTAATCTCGGACTATTGTACTGTATTGACATGACATCATGTTGAACCCAACCGGTGTTATGAACGGTGTTATAACCGCGACTGTTCTTGCAAATGCTACCCTTGCTGCAATTCGGACTCAGTCCTTGGCTTTCCATCAAGAACTTGACCAAGTTATTGGCACGTCTACCAAGGTTCCGAGGTTTTTGTATGGAGATGACTACTAGGAGTGGAAGTTTAGGTTTGAGCAATACTGTAAGGTAAAGGAACCCCATGTTTGGAGAAGCATCAAGAATGGATCACGCACTATCATGTACTCTACTGAAGATGACCCTCAGACTCAGATTCCAAAACCCAAAGGCATTTATACTGAGGAAGACAAAAAGGTTGTAGCTGAGGATGAAGCTGCTTATGGAACTCTTTCAATAGCTCTTGGTCCAGACATTTCAATTAGAGTTCGGAACTGCAAGAGTGCAAAAGAAATTTGGGACTAACTGACACATTTGTTTGAAGGAAACACAGACATGAAAGCTAGCAGAGTCAACATGATGAACCAACAGTTCAGTTCGTTCAATCATATCTATGGGGAAACCGTTGAAAATCAGATAAGGAGGTTTGTCAAACTCGTGTCGCAGATGGTCAGTGCTGGAATAAACATCTCAAACAGTGGAATGAATCATCAACTGCTTAACTCTCTACCAAAAGGATGGGATGCCGAGGTTTCTATGATCAAGCGTACTAAGGATCTAAATGAAATGACACTTACGGAGTTTATTGCTACCATCAAGTCTTGTGAAATCGACAATCAGCAAAGAGAGATGGATTACAAGAACTCACTAATGGCTACTGGCATGATTAGCCCCAACAACGCAGCTTTGATGTCTCAAGCTCATCCAAATCTGGTTTTCAGTCCTGTTCATGGAGTTATGAATCATAACCCAAACATTGTGTTCAGTCCTGTTGCTGCACCAAAATCCAACTACGTTTATGGAATGTCTCTTCCTACTTCTCAAGCACCTGCTGTCAACACCACAAATGTTCAACAGCAATCCTAGCCTCAGCCACATCATGCAAATGTTCCTTTTGGTTCAACCACCCAGTCTGCGCCTCAAAATATCCCATCATCACCTTTGGTGGAACATATGGCCTTCTTGACTAAACAACATGAAGAAAAACATGCTCTCGCAGCTTCTATGATCTCCAGTTTCAATGCTTTCTTAGCTGGAGATCTCATGCCCTCAGGTGAGATAACACCAGATGTGAATCAAGTGGTGGAAGAAGACTTGGATGAACAGGATATGGCTTGGAATCTTGATATGTCAGCGTTTAAGGCAGAAAAGTTCGCTAAGAGATATGGGCATCGTCCAATGAATGCTCGTCTCGGAGTGCTGAGATAGGCTAAGGTGCTACAGGTGTTATGAGCCAGGACACTTTGCTAGGTATTGCAAGAAGGCTCCAGCAGGATATGAAGCTACTCAGGCAGCTGCAACACGGAACAAGTGGACAGGGAAACTCTGGAGCTGTTACACCTGTTGAGACTTCGAGTTCAACTTGATAGGGAAACTCTGGAGCTGGAAGGGCCTTGATCGCACAGGAGCAAAATGGGTTCAATTGGGCTGATGCAGTTGCACAAGTGGAATCAATGAAGCTGTCTGAAACTGCTGCTGTTGAAGGGGTCCATCAGTGCTTGATGGCGATGACCGAGGAACCAAAATCACTCTCTGAGACGGTAAATTCCCTTTTATGTACAGAACACTGTAGAAAGAAAGTTGCATTTCTGAGATCTCAAAACTCAGCATTGATCACCGATTACAACAATGTTATGGGAAAGTACATCAGTCTTCGAGAGAACAATAAAATTCTCTATGAAAAGATTGAAGCACTTAAGAAGGACATAGCTCAACTTCACAGAGACGTGAATCAACAACAATGTTGGGTTCACGATAAAAACATAGACTCACAGTAAAGGCTGAGCTGGAACTTCTCACTGGAAAGTACAAACAAAATGAGTTAAACATCAAAAAGTTTGATACTTCCAGTGACACCGTTCGTAATCTGTGCAATGTGCAGCTTGCCTTTAAAGAAAATAAGGGAAAGGGATTGGGATACACACAGTTTCCGCCACCATATAATCATAATTACTCCAGACTGCCTACTACTGAGCAAGAGATGGAAAACTATGACAAAATGATGTATGGCCAACCTAGTGATTATGTTCCATATGAACCGTCAAAATTTAAAAATGGTCAACCAAGTGATTTCAAGAAACCAATGAATTTTGTCAAAAACAAAAATGAAAATGTTCAAAATGAATCAGCAGATAAATCCGATCACGAAAATGAAACAGTAACAAATATAGAAGCAGAAACTAAAACAAAAACAGAACTAGTTAACACATCCGCAGAGGAGATGGAGGAAAGTTCACAAAATTCTTATTCTGTTAAAAATACTAATTGCTCTAGTTCATGTGTAGAGTCAGTAAGAACAGAAGAGAAGTCTAAAGAGGATGATGAATCACATCAACGTGCTGTTGATAATGTTATTTATGATAAAAATGACCTTTATGCTTGGAACTATGTTTTCTCTTGGTTTGCTGAGACTTGGGGTGTTCCCACTAAAACTGATGAATCTGGTGCTATTATTCTAGACTATGATTGTGATAAAAATGGCTGTGATGAAAATGTTGAAAGTGTTGGAAGATGTTTTGACAGGAGAGTCTGATGTGTCGACTGAGGAACTTGAGACATCTGTTTCAAGTGACTCAAAAATCAATACTGATGATTCAGGAAATTGTTCTAGCACGCCTAAAACATTGAATAATACATCAAAAACTCCCTGTAATGATGAAAAACTTGATATTTTTTATTGTGATAATGAAGAAATTGTTGAACTGGGGTCATCTGACGATCTTGGCAATCAAACAGAGGATTCAGGAATCTCAGATAATGAGCTCAAATCTTCCAAAGATTCCGATTGTGATGAAGAATCAGAATCCGGCAACATTGCAAAAGAAGACAGTCTTACTGTCTTAGACACAGACTGCTCATCATCTGACTTACCAGAATCATCTATTGTCAAGAACTCAGAAATCGATAAAGCTGAAGAAGAGACATCCTTAGAGTCCAATTCTGCAGAAATTCATGGAAACACGAAAGCTATAGAGAAGGAATCCATGAAAATTAATTAAACAGTTGAATCAGACGATGAAACTGTAGAAGAAATTATTATGGAAACCTTCTCTACAGAAACTCCTGAGAACATGGTCTCTGAAGAAAGGGAATCTGCGGAAGTCACTTCAACAGACAACTCAACTCTCGACCCTAAAGGTTCAGATTCTGAAAAGGGTGATTTTAACAAAGCAGAATCAACTGAATCTATTCCCTCTAAAAAGAAACGGTCACGTAGAAACAGAAGGCCACAGAAAAAGAATGTTCAAAAGGAAAACCCAAATCTCAAGCAAACAGAACCAAAACTGAAGGGTAAAGTTGTGGATACTTACTCTTGCGCTGACAGCTGTGAGCAGGGTTCATCCGAGATCAAACATGCACGCAAGCACTTAGCGTCAAATGAAAAGAGAAGACGTGATCAGTTCTCGAGAATAACACAAGCAGAACTAAATATCTTTTTCTCAAAAAGGCAAACTTGTTTTAATTGTGGAATTTCGGGACACATTGCAAGAAATTGTGTTCATCGTCCCTACTACTCTAGGAACATGTATCATCAGAAGGCTATGCACTCTCACTTTATCAAAAATCGACCTCCCAAAGCAAGGCCTTCTGAGAGAGACTGGAATCTAGCAAAACAGGAAAATCTAAAGTTTTTAAATATGAACAGGTTTGAAAGAAAAAAAAAAGTTTTTCCATCAAATGATCTTTCGCGAAGTCACTTACACAGATAGCGATGGTCAACTCAGGTCCACTATGGCCTGGGTTCCAGTCTCTAACTGATTTCGTTAAATGTGCAGGAACGACTATGGAGTGCTATCTTTAGACTTTGGTTTATTGATAGTGGTTTTTCTAGGCACATGATGGGAGACATATCCCAGTTGAATGATATCAAGATATTCGATGGAGGATGTGTCAACTTCGCAGGAGGAGAATGAGGAAGAATCACCATGAAAGGCACAGTCAAGAATGGAGTCCTCACCTTTTCCGATGTTAACTATGTCCCGGAGCTAAAACACAGTCTGCTGAGCGTATCACAGATGTGCAACAAAGGAATGGAGGTTCTCTTCACCAAGAGTGACTGCGTTATTTTGAAACCAGGAATTATCATACCTGAAGACTGGTTTTTGATTGAAGCTGAACGTCGAGGAAATGCTTATGTGATTGATATGAACAAAGCACCCCACCCACTGATCAAGTTACTTGTTTGTTTTCAGAAATAGTTGAGCATGATGCTATGTTGTGGCACCGTCGGTTAGGTCATCTGAACACGAAAAATCTGAATTGGTTAGCAAAAGGAGGTCTCGTCAGGAACTTGCCAATCAAGGATTTCATGCAAATAGAGAAGTGTGAAGCATGCACTCGAGGAAAGCAGCATCGAATGCTTCATAAGTCCAAACCTGTTCACACAACTTCAAAGGTTTTGGAACTGCTGCATATGGATTTATTTGGCCCTGTTAATGTACTCAGTATTGGAGGAAAGGCTTACTGTTTGGTCATCACAGATCATTTTTCTCGTTTCACTTGGGTGTTCTTCTTCGAGCAGAAAAGTGAGAAAACTGGCTTAATCAAGAAATTTGTAATTCTCATGGAGAATCAAGCAAATGAATGTGTAAAGAGTATCCGCTGTGACAATGGGACAGAATTCAAGAATGCCGAGCTAAATGAATTTTGCACCTTAAAGGGAGTCGACCGTCAATACAGTACAACTAGATCTCCTCAACAGAATGGAGTTGCAGAAAGACGCAATCGTACTCTCATTGAAGCTGCTCGCACAATGCTGATAGATTCAGGACTTCCACTAATACTCTGGGCAGAAGCAGTGAACACAACCTGCTACGTTTAGAATCATGCCTTGATCAACAAACGCCACATGAAAACTCCCTATGAAATAGTAGAAGGTCAAAAACCCTCGATGCAACACTTTCGCACTTTTGGCTGTCCGTGTGTACTTCTTCTCATGGATTCCAGAGGAAAATTTGAAGCTCGAGAAGATCCGTGCTATTTCATTGGATATGCTAAGAATACTTCTTATCATATGTACAACAAAGTCAAGAAGCAGATTGTGGAAGCATATCATGTGGATTGGTTGGAAGAAAATCCAAAAGATGCTCGCATTGGACCTGATTGGCTATATGATTATTCCTCCCTGTTTAAATTGTTTCCTATTTTGTCTGATGAAATTGTTGATGCAGGAGTCTCGAGTGCAGAAATGCCTATTCCCATTGAAGATGAAGATGAAGATGTGCCCTTGCAAAATATGCTCAAGAAACTCACTATGAATCCATTAGGATTTCACAAGGATACTACAACACAACTTCACTCTTCCACTATTCAGGAGCCAATTTCTGAACCTTCTGCAACTATCCCTGATGGTGAAGTCAGCAACACTGAAGCCTCTGCAGGAACGTCAAACGTTTAAGGAGCTTCTTTGTTTCAAGGAGCAATTCCATCAGATTGCACTGTAGATCCTCGAGTGATCAACACTGCTGTACCAAATGAGGGGGAGCCATATGGAATAACATCAAGAAGCTTTTCAAACCTTCAACCGAACCTACAAGCCCCTGTAACAGCAATTCCACGGGGTGTTCAGAAAAGTCACCCAATCACGAATGTCATTGGCCCAGTCTCTGCTAGTGTCCAGACCCGCAGCAAATCTTGAGACATCAAATCATGCCTATACTCTTGCTTCATATCACAAATTGAGCCTATAAACATTAATGTTGCTTTGCAGCCATCCGTATTTTCTTGGCATATGCATCCTTTATAGGCTTTACAGTCTACCAAACGGATGTAAATACGGCATTCCTTTATGGGAAGGTCAAGGAGGCAATTTATATCGCTCAACCCCCGGGCTTTGTTAATCAAGAGAAGGAAGGATATGCCTACAAGCTAGACAAGGCTCTGTATGGTTCACACCAAGCACCCCGTGCATGGTATGCTACCCTAACAGAACATTTGCTTGCTCATAGGTACACCCAAGGAAAAATCGATCAAACGTTGTTCATTAAACGTGTTGACAAGGACATCATCCTTGTTCAAATATACGTTGATGACATCATCTTCGGGTCCACAAATGATGTGCTTTGCAAGGAGTTTGAGGAGGTAATGACGAGGAATTCGAGATGAGTTCTTCGGGAGAGATGACGATGTTTTAGGCCTGCAAGTACATCAGAATAATGAAGGAATCTTGATTCATCAGAGTAAATATGTACACGACATTCTTGCACAATTAAGCATGACAGATTCAAAGTCGACAAACACCCCAATTGCAGAGCGGCCGTTGTTGACTGAGAATCCTGAGGGAAGCCCTGTTAATCAGACATTTTATCGATCTATGATCAGTTCACTGATGTACTTAACTGCCAGTCGGCCAGACATTATGTTCGTCGTTTGTCAGTGTGCACTTTTTCAGGCTAACCCTAAACTCTCTCATCTAACTGCTATTAAAAGAACTTTTATATATCTGAAGGGATCCCCTAAACTCGGACTCTGGTATCCCAGAGATTCGAACTTTGATCTGTTTGCTTTTTCAGATAGCAACTTTGGAGGGACAGATAGGGATAGAAAATCTACATCAGCTGGACGCCAATTCTTGGGGGATAGACTTATCTCTTGGCAGTGTAAGAAGCAGCAAACTGTATCTCTCTCCACCGCGGAAGCAGAGTATGTTGCAGCATCTGCCTGCTGCTCCCAGGTTCTTTGGATGCAACGTCAGCTGGAGGATTGCGGTTTGACTTATCTTGATACAACTATTTATTGTGATAATGATGCCGCTATCCAGATCACTAAAAACCCTGTTTTTCACTCCAAAACCAAGCACATTGACATCAAAATTCATTTCATTCGAGACTGTTTTGATAGAGGTTTAATTAAACTTGAACATATCCATACTGATGCTAATACATCGGATCTTTTTACAAAACTTGTCAGCATCTCGAGGTTCAATGTGCTTGTAGACCTCTTGAAAATGATGCGTTTCACCGACTGAGCTTGTAAAAAAGAGGGGGGGTTAAGAATAACGGTATCTCATCTGATGAATTTGGGCATAAAGTATTCTACTTTTGCACAAATTTAGGGGGAGGAAAAGTTGCCGGGAAATGAAATGAATTTTCATGTTAAAGAACTTGATTAACACATGTAAGGTTTCAATGCTGAACAGGCTAGGATCCACTGCGATGTGTTGATAGGTCTAACGCTCGAAAAGCAAAAAAGATGCCAAGTGATATAAACATAATGGACTGGACATCTCGTGGATAACAGACCAACGGTGTATGATTTCATCGTCTTAAATCCTGCGTTGATAGATAGCCAACATATGAGGTTTTGGGTCTTTATACTGATGTGTCATCCGGGGTATCAGAATTGTCCCTCTGTTGCATCTAGATTATATGCAGACCTGGGCACAATCAGGATATCTTGAAAAAGAGCCGCTTAAGGGCCTAAACCTGAAAACGGAAGAAAATCTCATAAAAGATTTCTGTGAGCTTATAAAAGCCAAATCCGTACCGTTTAAGGTATTTGCTTCGCCCTCATCAGACTTCTTTGGTCTCTCTGTTGTACGAAAGTACTGACCTGTTCACCAGAAAGTCTGGCATTGAAAAGTTTAAGGATGAACTTAGTATACTCACCTGCTACGATGAACTGTTGTGCTTACCTTGATCGCGGGGGTATGCCTTGGAATGGGACACACGGATGTTACAGTATAATTCTACCTTAAGCGTATCATAAGGCTAAAAGTTGAAGATTGAGTGTTAGATTTAAGAGGATAAGTATATTAACAATCGCGTGGACCAGTCCAAGTAAGTGAAAAGCTGACAAGTGTTCCTTAATCAGTTCGAAAACGATTTGATCCCGTGGCAGTCTTCCCAAAAACACCCCAGTGTTGGTATTTTCATGTTATGATAATATTACATTATAATGATTGATAGTAAAATTGCTCGGTAGGTTGATTCGCTGATTTTGAAGGGGGGTATGTTCTATCTTGAAAAAGCCTAAATAAAATAATGTTAAAAATAGTGGTCTGAAATGGCTCACCATCTCGGATGGGACCCATCAGGTTTGACCAAGTCAAAGCCTGAACAGGCCCATCATCTCGGACCAATCATCCGAGATGGGCACGGCCCATAAACCTATTCGGGATGTATAAATGCTATAGTGACAAAAGTTCAAGACACTCATCTCAAACCAAGCCGAACATTCTCTCTGAATTTTCTATCAACTTACCTCATCTCGGACGATCTCAGACCAATCTCGGACTAAAGGTACTTCATTCCGGACCAGTTTCAATCATCATGGATAATCACGAACTAAGAGATCATCATCTCGGATGATATCGGACTCATAAACTCATCCCGAATAGGATGATTATGTCATCCCGGATGAAGAGGTCCATCCGAGAAGAACCTTCACCATCCCGGACCTTGACCTGAATTGACTTGAACTTCTTTTAACCTGGACCTTTGACCTGCTAATCTGGACTGGCCTTTTAACCTTTACTTGACCTGTTGACTGTTATTTGAGTTGTTTGACGTGTTGACTTTGTTGACCCGTCAACAATTCAAATATAAGGTAACACTTTTTCTAAAGGATCTAGCACTTGACGTTCAATGCAGAAAATGGCAGGAGCTATGATGCAAGAGAAGAATCAAAGGCAACTGGAAGTGGAACTCTTTCACAACCAAGCGGGTTACCTTTCGGATCCTCCTGCAGAACATATGAGATGTTTGGATCACTAATTTGGGGTCTAATCAACTGCCCAATCACTCATGCATTACGAGCAGAGCCGGTGATATGCAACAGCTGCATAAATACTTTCTGGAACACGGCTAAGATTAACAGACAAGGAGTAGAGGGAGCTGGAACGATTGAAGCAACTGTTCAGAAGAAGAAGATTATTGTTTCTAAAGCAATCGTGAGAGAAGTTTTGAGGTTGGGAGATCTGCCACAACATCCAACATTATACAATCAAACCAGAGTTCTTGCTACCCTTCAAAGGATGAGTTATGAAGGGGGTTATCCGATGGTTCTGAAGAAACTATTCCCACCGTACTTGAGACTGTTGGTACATTTTTTCTTGCAATGTATCGCGGAAACAAAGGTGGATTCGATCAATTGAACAAGACGCTGATGTGTGTAAAATGCAACATATAAAACACATCAATTAAGGCATAAAACTAACCCTTTTTAAGTACTAATGTTGGAAAAAGAGTGTTTTTGTCTTCCTTTTGTATTTTCAGGATGAAATGAGCTCAAAATCACAAAAGAAGCAAAAAGACCACTAATTCTACCATAAATACAAGAAAAGGAACAAAAGTGGACTGCCCGGACCCTCAACGGCACCTCCCAAAACAAAGAGAAGAAAACAGAGTCTGAACACGCCCCGTGTCCAGCGAACACGGGGGCGTGCCCAGGAAGCAGCAGAAAAGACAAACCAGTAGAAGCTTCCATTGCTCACCACGGGGCCGTGCCCAGCGGGCACGGGGGCGTGTTGAAAGTACAGCAGGCGCATTAATTGTAATTCGCAATTACAATTAATGAAGAGAGAGAGTGTCAGACGGGCACGGGGCCGTGTCCAGTGGACACGGGGCCGTGTCCAGCGTTCTGTCCAGCCTATAAATAGAGGAGCTTGGTTTCATTCTCCCTCATCCCTTGGCACACCACCTCTCTCACACCTCATCCACCACCCACCACCACCATAACACCATCATCCACCACCATCATCCATTGTCCATCGTAGAGTGTGTGAGTCGTCTCGGGATCCAAGATTGATCGTAAGAGTTCTTGACAATCAAGGCCATGTTTGCCTAAGTCTC